>NC_081411.1:650992985-651222985 GCF_030272615.1 Cryptomeria japonica
TCGTGTACATGATTCAATTGTTTTCAAAAGGAAACCAAGCCAAACTGACCAAGTTAATCCATTAAGTTTATCTAGAACAATAAGAAGATTTTGAATTGAATTTCACATAGGTAGTTTTTAAAGTCGTTGATCTATATAATATCTTCATCATGAAGATTATAAAATGATTCAATAAAATCTTCTACTATATTACTTTAAATTGCAATAAAAAATTAAAAAGTCGAATGAAGGTGTAAAAAATATTAGGCATGGTTCATCTTTGTTGTAGTCTATGATGATATAGAATTTCTTTTTAGTTTTCTTGTTTTCATATTATTATTTTCTAAAGATTTATCATATTTATCGTATTTTTAGTCTTGTTGTAAGTAGTTTTAAATTTTATCAATGATTAAAATTATATCTTTTATAATAAAGGTTGTAATAGATCATATCAAGAAATTTTTTATACAAAATTACAAGAAGATAATTACTACAAATCTTATATTATTTCACATGTAGATGTTGTCCAGTTTATATGTTATTAGTATGAAAGCTATAGCCACATTATTTATTATGTGAGTATATCCCCTCTAAATAGCATCTATTGAAATTTGATCTTACAAGGGAGAGATTGAGTTTGTTCTCTACATTGAGTTTTTCCTGAAAAAGTAAATTTGAGTATAAGAATCTTCTTCTTGAGCAATTTTCTAGCATCTTTTGGATACTCTTATTCATCAAAAAATGTTTTGACAACAAAAGTTTGTATGACATGACCTTTGGTGAAGAGATAATTTTCTTCTTTTTTAGGGGATCTCTTACCTACTTCATTTAATGAGAAGATTCATCTATCTAGATAATTTGGATTCATTGACTTTTCATTTCAACAAAGCTAGTCTTCTTTCAACAATCCATTGGATCATTTCTTTGATCATTAGAATTTACTAATTCATTCAGAGCTTGGTTTTTCAAAAAAATGTTTCTCATTGTACGTAGGATCAAGAACATTCCCAACACCTATTTCGAATATATGTAATGCTAGAATTAAACAAACCAAGTTCCCTATTTGTGTATCATTATTGTTGCATCTATTAACATAATTCATTGTTTTCTTCTGTTATTCTTGTGTGTGGAGTGAGGTTTCTTGTTGTTCCTTCTCATTGTGCTATTGTGGGTGTCCACTCTCCTATGTTGTCCATGGGCTCTAGTGTGGATTTTGCTCTTGTACTTGGAAGTTTTGGTGGTCTCCATGCCCTGGATCCTCCTTATTCTACTTCTCCAGTCGTTGCTATGGTTATTGTCTCTAGTGGTCTTCTTCCTGTCTTGACTCTTGGTGTGGGTTTGGGGTTTGATGGAGCTAGTTTTGTGAGACTCCCTAGTCTGGGTGCTAAGGGGTCTAATACTATTGTTGCTTCTAGTCCTCTAGATCCTAGTAAAGCTACCAATATTTTTGCCTAGATTGCTAATTCTTCTAGTGCTCCTCCTCCCCAAAGTGTCCCTTGTCTTCTTCCTTGTGCTAAGAGCCCCCTATGGTGGTCTATGGATAGGACATTGTGGAAAATAAAGAGTTCTACCCAAGAGGTGCCCTAGTTTGCAATTTTTTTGGCATTTGGCCTTCTCTTCAGGATCTCCATGCTTGGCTTGGCAACCCCTTGGGGTGGGGAAGATTGAGATTTTCCCTTGTGCTAAAGGCTTCGTCGTGGATTCCTTTTCTTCCTTGGAAGAGAGAAACTTGGTTTTGGATAGACTTTGAGATTGGGGTGTGTATCCTCTTTGTTTTAAACCTTGGTCCTCTTCTTTCATCCCCCTTTCTAAACCTTTCAATGTGCCTCTTCTCTAGGTGCACCTTCTAAATCTTCATCTCCAATCTTGGGGGATGACTTACTTTAAAGCCATAGATAATTCTATTAGCTTTTTCTTGAAGGTTGAAAATCCTATTGCTAGTATGGGGCACTCTACCTATGCTCATTTTTTGTGGATGTTGATCTCTATTTTCCCCTTCATGGTGAGGTGGTTTTGATGGTAGGGATCGGCATTGGTCTCAACCTATAGATTATGAGGGCATCCTTTTATGTTGTCATTGTTTCTAAGTTGCTATTGAGTATTTGACTTTCACCTTCTCTTTGGTTCATTGGTAAATTCATGCTACTTGATGGAATAATGTTTCATATGTTCACTTGACGATTAAGGATTTTGTCCCTTCTATGGTTGCCTCTTTTGAGGATTCTAAGGAGTGCCCTATTGGGAAACTTGTTGTCCCTTCTATGGTTGCTCATGTGGTACTTTCTTGTGTTTTTTCTTTTCTTGTTTCTTTGTTGGATAACACTCCTTCCATTATAGTTGGTTGCATCTCCCACTCTCCTTCAATTCTTCCCCTTTCAATGATTGTTCTCCCTACGGTGTGTTCTCCTCCCCTTCTTCCCCCTCTTGGTGGAAGTTTAGAGGACAAGATTTCCTAGATGATTGTTTGTCGATGGAGTAAATTCCCTAGTACCTTTTCTCCCCCCCCTTTCATCTATTCAAAAAGAGTGGTTCTTTTTCAAGGATTGGGACCCTTGTTTCCTTATGATTCAAAGCTCTGGTTTAAAAGCTTTGTTTTCTAGTTGTTTTACCCCTCTCTACCACCTTTTTGGTTGTTATGTACGAGTTTAGGTCCTCTCTCACTTTATCTAATTAGAACATAGTTCATTGTTTACCTTCTTGAAGTGTTTCTTACTTGCCTTCAATTTTAGTTATGATTGATTCTCATAAATTCCTTTATCTGTAGGTAAACTTAACATGTGAGTATGTGTGGAAAGGTCATAACTAGTAACTAGTTAGATAATGTGTCATGTTCGCACTACAAAGGGGGAAAATGAATAGGAGAAGCCCCAATACACACTAACAACTCTTACATCTATAATAATTATCCTTCCAATCATTCTGGCATAATCTCATGACCCTCCTACATATTTTTAGCACCTTATTTTCCACAACCACATCACCCTCCAACTAAACCATCCTCTTCAACTAGCATTGAAGACTTATACAAATAAAACCTACCCATATTGATCACTACCTTTAACTTTATATAAGAAGGTCAATGTAGCTTATATTATTCCCTACAAGCTAATAGGTATTAGCTTTTTCACTATCCCTTGGATCCTTTTCATGCTCAATTACATCCAAAATCAATCCTTAAGTTGAAACTTGTTCTTCATATATGCTAATAATGATGTTAATTATACTTGGTTAGTGCCTCATATATATTTTTTAGTATAAAATAGCTATGACTTAAAAACCGCCATTCATCATAAAATATACAAAGCATATTTCCTAGCATATTCTAAATAATAGTATTCAACCATAAGCTACCATCGTAATTAAAAAATACACTTTGAAAAATTACATAAACCTTTTAGATATATAAAAGGACAACTATAATATCAAAGAACCACATTAATAATTACCAAAATGCAAAGCATAGCTACTTAATATCATCTAAACTTATTGTTGCGGTTCAAATTCAAAGAGTCTTATCCGACCATCTGAATTTTCAGCAAACAAATTCTAGATAGTTTACAAATACAAAAACAAAACACAATAAACATTAATTCAAATTATACATACAATCCCATTCTTATTTCTTTCTATTGTATATCCAAACCCAATTCGGAGCACACCAATCCAACCTTGACTGTCACACAGACTTCTTGTTTATGTCTTTTCAGTTTCTCTCCCACGCAGCTCTCTTTTTATGTCTTCCTTGACTCCTTGACATGGCTTGTTATTGGAAACATGAGAGATGTCAAGATTCAGAAATGTAATCAATATTGAAATGTATAATTTTAATATTCTTAAATCAAAGAATTGTGATTTTGAACAAAAAATACAATAATTAGATTATTATAATAATGGTATTATTATTTGGATTATTGTTACTTATAATGTCATCTAAAAATCTAATCAAATATTGTCACTTGTTAAAATATGTAAAAAAAGGTTAATTTATTTTATTAGTTAAAAAGTGTCAAAATGATAATTATTATTGTGAATTAGAAATTAATGTACATATGAATATATATTGCATTGTTGATATCTAATTGTTACAAAATGTTTTTAATGTTTTACAAGTCATATCCTTCTCATGAAACAAGTTATGCATATTATAATTTACTCTAGACATATATGTCATGTTATAGAGTGTTGTTAGACTTAATTTCAACTGAAAACTTAATATCACAATTATGTTTGTGAAATTTAGACTAAATTTCAGTCAAAAATCTAATTGCAAAATTGACAAAAGGAGGGCTACTGGTTTGTGTTGATATCTGGTCTCCAAGTAGACGCCTGTTGTACAATGAGTGGAGCAGAGCTGAGTGATTGAAGGGAGAACATGCAAAAGCATTTATACAAATGTCTTTGACAAACGTGGTGGAATTCTAGAAACATATTATTTGTCTAATTGGAGGACTTTGAGTAATCTGTAAAGTGGGTGGTGAACAGATTCAATGCTCCTTAAATTCACAGCTGTATTTGGTCTGGGAGGATTCTAGAATCCTACCATGGGAGCTAACAAAATGGTTAAATAATTTTTCTGGTCTATTTATGACAGACGGAGGATGAGGTTGATCTGGTCAGTACCCAACTCGACTACAACTTGTTTAAGATAGTATTTATTAGTTGTTACTGTCGCCTTCCTGACATTCATTATTTTTAGAAGAAGAAACAACCCAAAATGACCAAGTCAATCCATTAAGATTATCTAGAACAACAACGAGATTTTGAATTTTTCAAAACATAAGATCAAAATAGCATTTCATACTGGTAGTTTTCAAAGTGGTTGATCAATATGATATCTTTAATCTTTAAGATCATAAAATCAGTCAATAAAATCTTTTACTAAATCATTTTAAATTGTAATAAAATTAATTAGTGGAATGAAGGCCTAAAAAATATTAGGGATAATTTATCTTATTATGATTAGTTTTGATGTATTTTTGTATATTGTTTTATTTTAGTTTGCTAGTTTTTCATATTATTTTTATAAAAAAAATTGTTATATTTATTATATCTTTAATTTTGTTTTAAGTAGTTGTGAATCGTATCTTTATAATGAAGATTGTGATAGATAGTAAGAATGACTCTTAAATCTATGAAGAAATTTATTATAAAAGCTTACAAAAAGATTAATCTTGCAAATCATTATTATTTCACATGTAGATGTTGTTGAATCTATATGTGATTGGTATGAAAACTATAGCAACAGTATTTATTATAATAGTGCATTTCTTTTAAATATTATTTAATTGAAGGTTGATCTTAAAAGGAAGAGATTGACCTTCTTCTTTAAATTGATTTTTTTTTTTTTTGAAAAAGTAAATCTAAGTATATAATTCTTCTTTTTGAAATTTTTTCTAACATTTTTTGGATATTCTTATTCATCAAAAGTTGGTGACATGATCTATGTTGAAGAGATAATCTTCTTCTTTTTGAGGGGTTTTCTTACATACTTTATTTTATGAGAAGATTCATCTCTCTCTACTTTGGATTCTTTGATTTTCATTTCAACAAAGATAGATTTCATTCAAAAAAAACATTTATCATTTATTTAATCATCTTGATATTTAGAATTTACTATTTCGTTCATAAGGTTGGTTTATCAAAAATTTGTTTCCCATTGTATGTAGGATCAAGAACATGACCAACGTATAATACTTCTATGAGGAATTTCTTAATTCCTAAGGATTTGATTTAGAAGTAGTAAACTTGAAATAATCCCTCTTATCATTTTCATGTTTATTGTCACAATCTATCCAAAATTATTTGAAGGTTTTTTAATGTTTATGAGCGAGGCTAGCTCTTTTCTCAATAAATCCTCTTGGATCGAATAAGTGTCTATTCAAATAAAATTGGAGTAACTAAAGATATCTCCACTTTTGAACTTTTTGACCTAGGCAATAACCAATAGCTAATTGAAGGTGAAGATCTACTTTTTTTTTTCCTTGAAAGAATTTTTTCAACTTAAAAATTTATTTACGTAATTTTAATATCACTAATTTATCGCTAACATAATTAGGGATATTGTGAGTAGCAATCATTAAATCACTAATTCTAATATAAGTAATGTTGAGAATTAAACAAACCAAGTTCCGTATTTGGGTATCATTATTGTTGCATCTATTAGCATAATTAATTATTTACCTTCCTCGAGTGTTTTTTATATGCCTTCAATTCCAATTGTGATTAAAAATCATAACCCCCTTTTTGATTAGGTTCTAACTTTATGTTCCTTACCCTCTCAAGCCCAATGAATTTCCCTTTCAACAATGAATATACCAAGTATGAGGACTCATAGAAAAATACAATTTTTTGAACCTTTCATTATTGATTGTGAAATTATTATTATGAGTTTCCCTAAAAATATGTTGTTTCCCTTTCAAAATGGGAGTAATAAATGAATTATCCATGAGAGTAATAAATGAATTATCCATGAATGATTTTTTTTTGGAAATGACATTTCCCAAGATCCTATTCAATAAAGTGATGATATCATCCACTTTAGGTAATGAAAGTAATTTATGTTAAGTGTTTTGGGTGTTCTAGAACCTTCTTCTTAAACCATCAATTATTTAGAACCTTATTATCTCTAAGGATTTTTTTTCATAATATTCATTAGAGAAATCAACTATCAATTTGACATATTTTCATAAGTTGGAATTCCAATACTTTTTTATATACAATATGGCATACTTTCAAGTTTTATTTGGTTCAATAACTTTCTTATGTCTAGATTATAATTTTGTGTATAAACTAAATTTGAAAAAAAAAATGTTTTCAATAAGAGATACAATAGCTTTTAAATAATGACACTTAATCTTTAAATAATGACACTTAGCAACAATACTGTTGATAATAGTGTTGATAATAGTTCTCTTATTGACATATTCCATCTCAAGTATGAAACTTTTCATGACTCATATGTCCTAAGTTAATGTTAGAAATGTGAGTAAGTTTAGATGTGATCTTTAAATATAGAAGTTCTCCTTTGAATTTTTTCTTTATCTACCCTAATAAGGGAGGGGGCAAGGGTCATTCTTTGATATGGTTTTAAGTTTTACAAATAATTTTGTAGATATTGTGTATTCACTATTTTAAATATACTAGATATGTTGGTAATATAAAAATTAAAATATTGTGTAGTCAAAATTTTAACTTGATATGAGCCTATCTACATACCATTTATTAACATCTCCACATTGGATTTATTATTGAGACCACTATTAGGAGGCCTTAGTCTCTAGAGCATCATCTTTATTATCATTATGTTCAAACCTGGTCTCAATGACCTAGTGTAGGCACACAACTTGTGAGCTTAGTGGTCTAGTCAAAGACACATGGCCTATGAGCATAGTGGTCTAGTGGGGGTTTGAACTTTAGTGACCATCACACTAATGTTGTGATTTGACCACTAGATTATGCCCTTATCGACTATAAATAATAACTTTATATCAAGTAAAAGCACAAAATCAATCAAATAACATTCATACTAAAATAATACAAACATAAATATAGTATGTAATAGAATGGGCCCAATTGAATCCACATCTAATAAACTAAAAACAAAAGTACAACAAGCAAAGAAAACATACAAGCACACACATATATAAAGAGGTAGCATACAACCTCCCTATGATAATCACTAATATTCTACTCTTTAGAATTTTGTAAGTGAAACATCAAATGATCTATAAGAAGAAAAATTAAAAGATCTGATAATTTTTAATCATTTAGGTCAGATAATCAATCCATACATTAGAAAATATATACGGATTTATGATTATTCTTAAACATCATTCAATTAAAATTTGACAAATAAAAATATTAATTATTATTTTTTTAATAAAAATGAATTGTTTTTTATTAAAGAGAAAAAACACGTTTTGAAAGGACAATAAAACCCTTTACAAAGTGTTGCATAAGAAATAAGCATAAGAAGAACACCAACAATCAAAGAACCAACAAACCAATGAAATTTGAAAAGACCACCAAAGGGTAGGCAAAATGATAGAACAAAAGGCTTTTCAATTAAGTGTTTGACTTTTCAAAAATCTGATGTTTAAATATAGCTTATGATAGGCAGAATACATTAGCTCAAGCTATTCTCCACAGACACACCTGCAACTAACCCACAAAAACAGAAATCTGCATAACAAATTGTTTTTCCACCAATTTTTTCACGTTTTTACAGGATTACCATGGGAGCGAAAGGATCTGACCAGGAAAAAAAGGGCAAAAATATATCATGGCATAGGAACAATCTATCCTAATATACAAATTTGAGATTTCATACAAACGTTTGCATTCCATTTTGTGTAGAGTATAACCGTGTCCTAATACATTTATTTATCATATACCATTGTTTTGTGGATTTGTGCTGCGACTTGGTATTCCATCACTGGATTCAATGGATTGAATATTGCAGGCAATACAAAAAGGGAATATTAATAAACTGAAAGGTTTAAGAAGGTAAAAGAAATTTAATATGGCCGGCTGAAATCCAACAAAGACAATATTCAGCAATCGTTCCTCATATTTCTCTCTACACAGGCAAGGATTACAAATGGTTACGAATCATTAATTCGTATGCCCTGACTAAAATAATCCTTCACAGCTTCAAATTTAGATCTCTATTTTTGACGAATTCTGTAATACAGAAACCCATTGAAGTAAATTCTTGACAGATCATTTCCTGTTCACCAAAATACAGAACCCCTCTTTTAACTCAATACAATTGAGTTTGCTTTGAGAAAAGGACGAATCAGAAGAAAAATAAATGATACCATTACAGCGATGAATCTTGCAGTATCTGAAAACCTCTCAAATTGGGATTTATGTCTGCTTTCACTGGATGATAAAAGTGTTATATCTTCAATTTGCTCCTCTTCTTCCTCCTCCTCCTCATAGATGGTGTGAAGCTCATAAAGCTCCGTCTTCAATGGCCTCTTCATCTCCAATGCCAGTTCCCAAGCTGCAAAATCCAATGCCATGATCATCTTTTTGAGGGGATCTCTTACCTACTTTATTTTATGAGAAGATTCATCTCTCTCTACTTTTGATTCTTTGATTTTCATTTCAACAAAGACAAACTTCTTTCAAAAATTCATTGGATCATTTCTTTAATCATCTTGATATTTGGAATTTACTATTTCATTCATAAGGTTGGTTTATCAAAAATTTGTTTCTTGTTGTATGTAGGAGCAAGAACATGACCAACATTTAGTACTTCTATGAGGAATTTCTTAATTCCTAAGGAATTGATTTAGAAGTAGTAAACTTGAAATAATCCCTCTTATCAATTTCATGTTTATTATCACAATCTATCCAAAATTATTTGAAGATTTTTTAATGTTTGTGAGGAAGGCTAACTCCTTCACATAAAATCCTCTTGGATGGAATGAGTGCCTATATTCACATAAAACTGGAGTAACTAAAGATATCTCCACTTTTAAACTTTTTGACCTATGCAATAACCAATAGCTAATTGAAGGTGAATATGTACTTTGTTTTTCCTTCAAAGAATGTTTTCAACTTAAAAAATTATTTATGTAATTTTAATATCACTAATTTATTGTTTCCCTTTCGATAATGAATATACCAAGCATGAGGGGCTCGGAAATATACAATTTTTGGACCTTGCATAATTGATTGTGAAATTATTGTTACGAGTTTCACTAACAATATGTTGTTTTCTTTTCAAAATGGTAGTAATAAATAAAATATCCATCAATGCAAAATTTTGGAAATGACATTTCCCAAGATCCTATTCAATAAAGTGTTGATATCATCCACTTCAGGTAACAAAAGTAATTTAAGTGTTTTGGGCATTCTAGAACCTTCTTCTGAAGCCATCAATTATTTAGAACCAAATATTGTCTCTAAAGACTTTTTTCATAATAGTCATTAGAGAAATCAACTATCAAATTGAGATATTTTCATAAGTTGAAATTTCAATAATTTTTTTATATACAATATCACATAATTTCAAGTATTAATTGGTTCAATAATTATAATTTTGTATATAAACTAAATTTGAAAAATAAAAAAGATTTCAATGAGAAATGCAATGGCCTTTAAATAATGATACTTAACAATATTGTTGATAATAGTTCTCTTATTGACATATTTCATCCCCAAGTATGAAACTCTTTATGGCTCACATGCCCTAAGTTAGTGTTAGAAATATGAGTAAGTTTAGATGTGATCTTTAAATATAGAAGTTCTCCTTTGAATTTTTTCTTTATCTGCCCTAATTAGGGAGGGGGCAGGGGTCATTCTTTGATATGGTTTTAATTTTATAAATAATTTTGTAGATTTTATAAAAGTATTGAAAAGACTTAAGAGATCAAAATGGTTGTGTAAATTAGGATTCCAAAGGTTGAGTGTGAGAAAATCAATTGTATGTAAAGATATATTAAGATTTGAAAGTTTGAAATACCAAAAGAAATGTGGAGATTGAGTGTTTAGGAGTAGCTTAGACAATGATTACAAGAGAAAACTTCTATTTAAGAGGAAGGAAAATGCAATTATTTCACTAAATAAAATATGAAGATTGCATGTGTAGAAAATATAATTTTAAAACCCTACCAATATTATGGAAATTTTTCATATAAAAGAATGAAATTAGATTTTTATTCAACAAAATGTTGAGTAGTAGCCCTAGAAGATTTGCAAGAATTTTATAACTAGATAGTGCCTGAAGACATGTGATTAAACTGTGGTCAAACAAGATTAGAGAATGCAACATGTAATTTGTGGTAGGAACTATCCCATTTTAAATATACTAGATATGTTGGTAATATACAAATAGTCATATTTTAAAATAGTGTGTATTTATTTTAAATATACTAGATATGTTGATAATATAAAAATCATTTTTTTTTTAAATATTGTGTAGTCAAAATTTTAACTTGATATGAGCCTAGACATACCATTTATTAACATCTCCGCATTGCCTTTATTTTCGAATCATTTCGTTTGCCTGGAGCGAAATAATCATTCACAGCTTCAAATTCAGATCTCTATTTTTCACAAATTCTGTAATACATATACCCATTGAAGCAAATTCTTGACAGATCATTTCCTGTTCACCATGAATACACAGAACCCCTCTTTTAACTCAATATAATTGAGTTTGCTTTGAGAAAAGGACGAATCAGAAGAAAAATAAATGATAGCATTACAGCCATGAATCTTACAATATCTGATGGAATAAAAGTGTGATATCTTCACTAGATGATAAAAGTGTTATATCTTCAATTTGCTCCTCTTCTTCTTCTTCCTCCTCATAGATGGTGTGAAGCTCATAAAGCTCCGTCTTCAATGGCCTCTTCATCTCCAATGCCAATTCCCAGGCTAAAATTTCTGAAGAAGACATGATATAATTGCAGAAGAAAGAAAGAAAAGTAGATGATGTTTTTTCTTGTTGGGTATTGGTTGAAATGATGTTAGGCAAGAGAGCAAGCATATAAAGACGCAAACCCGAGAAAATCGCAGGGAAAATAGGAGTGGCGTGTAATATGTGAAGTTCTAGAAACTATTGTTAAAGTCTTCTCAACACGTTTTATCGTTAGAGCAAGTCGATAATGACACCGAGAGATTCGTTGCATGCATGTATTTGTTTTGGACTGGGTATTCTTTTTTAATTTATTTTTTATTTTAATGAGCAATTAGTTCTCATGGTAGGTACAATCTTAGGTGACGTAACTATCTCGAATTATTAAAGTAGTATTTTTTCATCAATGAGAATTTGGTTTTCTATTTTTCAAATTAATTATGCCAAAACTTCTTGATAGAAATAGTTGACATATTTTCAATGAGAATTGAGTATTCCACTATTCAAACGAACTATGCTAAAGTTTTATGACACAAAAATAGTTATACAATACATTTGGCTTAATATATTCTAGTTATTTTTAAAGATTTAATGAACATGATTGTTTTTCATTACAATATAGTTTTTGTTGGAAATAAATAATATTATAATTTTGTAATTTAAATTAATATATGTTTAATATAAATTTTGAACTATCATTCTTGTGTCTTATAATTGGTATAGTTAAAATGTCTAATAAAATAAAATTGCATCATACTATTAAACAAAGTAATAATAATTAAAATATTAGTTTTAGGGAATGTAAACATTTAAAATGGTTAAAGACTAATAGTTTTCTAAATAGAAAATGACTTCCACAATACCTCTATAACTTGGTCTTATTCTTGGGGCATATTTCAATGATTTGTTGCTTCATTATCTCATCAAGAGGCCTACAAGATTTAGATAAACTTTCCTACACAAGAAAAAAGAAAGTTAAATTGTATATAAACAATAATTTTTGGGATTTAGCAGTGCATAAGCAAACTAATCATAGCATATATTGTCTTAAAATATCACTTTTCAATATAAAACTAGTAGTATATTTCAACCTACATTTATGAAATTTGAACTCTATAACATGATCACTATGCAAGCTTTCAAATCATATTCTACTCCTAAACTAATCAAATTTGAACAAAAATAAAAAATATAGAAAAAGAAAGTGAAGATTAGAGAGAAAACTAAATAAAATTGAGTCGTTACCCATATTTCAATCTCAACAAATGGAAATTGAAGAGTTAGAGAGAAAACTAACCAAAAAAAAATCACCCACATTTCAACCTCAACAAATGGATGGATGGGTCTTCAAATTAAATTTGATCTTTTCTTAACCAAATAACTCACAACATCACATATTGCCAACTTCAAGGAGTTTTAAATCATGGAGTAATCTATGATAAATACTTAATTTTTGTTCTAGTTTAACAAGATCCCTCCATGATATGAAATAATAATGTTGAAGTTGGTCACACAAGATTGCTTACAATAAAAAAACAACTAATGGCATGAAGAACATCACAAACTCATAATATCTATCAAATTAGATTTTGAAAATGTAATAAAATACTTACTATTCAAAAAAAAAAGTAAAAGTAGAAGTTATACTGTATTTCTCTCAAAATCAAAGTTTTACAACAAGCTTCTCCAACCCTTACAATGAATTTTAGTTGTACATATATACAAATAGAAGCTTTACAGTGCTAACATTTTAGTTTTACAATCTATACAGGTTAATTTGATCCAGTGGCTCAAATTAGATGCTAAGAAATAAAGTTATTCTTAATGGTTGACATTATTTTCAAGGTAAGATTTCCTCATATCCTTTAGCTTCCTCAACAAGCTTCACTTAAAACCAAAAGCAATCTCATTTACAAATTTAATTTTGATAGCACGTGTTCTTTTTTTTTTTTTAATGACAACTTTTCTCAAGTTCCCATGATATTATGATGGTGGTATTTTTTAGTTTCTCAACAAAATCTCTTTTCCAACAATGAAATCTTAATAAATATTCCTCAATTCTTAGAATAAGACTAAGTAATATTCAACTGGGAAATCTAATTAACAAGACCAATGTGCTTATAGGCACCATTTTTCTCCCACATGCAATGCCTAGTTTTACTTTTTCAAGCATAAATAACAATGTACAATTATAGGTGGCTGATTTTCATCACTATAACCTACCTCTAAAATCATTAACCAATGCTCTCTCATCCTTGGGAGGCCTCATGCATAAGTGCATGTGAATTGTTGGCTTTTCTTTTCTTAGGGTAGAGGCACAAAAATATCACGTCTTTTAAATTTTAAATCATTTTAGAATGAATGCTAAGAAAATATGGGGTTTCGTGCCCTGATTTTTCTCTAAAATGGGAGTTTTGCTATTGTATGATTGTTTGAAATTCATGATTTATTGCATGTAATTTATTTACAAATAACTTGATTGTACTGAAAAAAAAATTTAATGACAAGGTTTTTCTATGAAGACCTAGGGTTTGGTTTCCTTTGGAAATCCACAAAACCCTAGAGAATAGTTTTCCTTAAAGAAAATAGAAAATTGTTGGTTTAAAGAAGTAATAAAATGCTTAGTCAAGGATATTATAATAGTAGAAAGGGGTCTTTCATTTTCTCACTCATATTGGTTTAATTATGATTTTTCATCATTGTAGATGGTTTAGTATAGTCACATGGAGATGTTTATTATGTGGGTTTGAGGCTATCATTCATCACTTGGAAGAGTGTTATCTATGACTTGGCCTAGCTATGGATATTAGTACCACATTAGGACAAGCTAGTCCATGGGGTTATCAAAGAGTTATAGTGCATTCATGTTATTATTTCCATGACAATTAGATGACCTCTATTCCTTCTCCTGATACAAATTCTCCTTTTTTTTAAATATATTTTTTGGTTTAACCTATTATCTTTTCTTTAGACCATGAGAGCTTTATAGTATGGAATTTATTTACCTTTAGGGGAAGCCTAAAGTACCTAAACAATATATTCAAAGTACCTAAATAATATATCCAAAGCACCTAAATAATTTGGAGGGCTATGATTTTGAGTCAACTAGTTGATTGTTGTTGCACCAATACTCATGGTAATCATAAATGAGACATTTTACCAATCATGAAAAATATTTTATCAAGGTTATATTTGTATTATTCATCAAAAAGAGAATTGGCATCCTTCCAGTGTCATCATCTCCATGCAATGTAAATAAAAATCTTGAATTTATTCAACACTATATTTATCACCCTATCGTTTTAAAGGACTTTCATAGTCGAATCTAGGTGTACAGTCATGTTTAAAGAATATTATTACACTCATCAAGGGTTGTTTGGTCATAAGTGACTATCATGGATTATTTTTCATCCACATATATTGTATATGCTATGAAGACACAAGGGAACACTATTTATTTGAGTGATAGATTGCATCCTAATTATCTAGGAGTAACCATGCATTGAAGAATTTACGATACTCATAAGCTAAGTGACATAGGACAATCATGTGAAGTACTCCTTTTGATCATACCTTAAGTATTTTCTTGGATATTAATGGACATATTAAAGTAAGAGAGAGATTCATCATAATGTTTCATGCTTGAACAAAGGTGTCCCTTGTTTCATAAAAAATATTCGTAAATGTTACCAAACATCCATGTAAAATATTGTCTTAGGATTATCACACCTCTACAAGTTGTCTCTTGACATAGAAACCCTTCTTGTGCATCAAACAATCCCTTGAGTGGAAATCACATTTAAAAGACATAGATTTGATTTTTTTTCCTAGGTTTGACAACACAAACTACTTTGAAATTTATCATTACTTAGAAATTTTGCTAATGATAAATACAAATGTAGAAAGGATGTGCATAATTGTCTTGAAACTATTGTTAAGGACCATCATAAAGAATTTAAACATCAACATAAAAGACATATCACTCTATTAGGTTGTCTTCTATAACTGAATGATAATAATGACATATCTTTAATCCCCTTTTCTTCCTCCTCATAAATGGTTGCCTCTTCATGAATAATGCCAATTACCACATTAAAATTTCTCTCGAGACATAATTGCAAACCTAAGAAAGAAAACTAGATGACTATTTTTCTTGGTAAACTATGGCTATTGCACAAGGAGAGAACAAAGTAGGTTAGTTGAGATGATCTTAGGCAACAACATATAAAGATGCAAAAATGAGAAACTCGCATGGAAAATTTTGTCCTATAGAGATTATTTTATTGATTTCAAGAGTATAACATTTAAAATTATAGAAACTATTGTTAAAGTTTTCTCCATGTTTTCTCCTTGCAGCAATTCAACAAAGACTAAAGAGATTTGTTGCATGCATATGCATAATGTGGTGGTTTGTGTGTTTGTCTTGTAGTTGGTATTCTTTTTATTTTATTTTTTAATGAGTAATATGTTCCCTACCAGTGATAACAAAGTCTCCCACTTTTCTAATTAATCATAATGAAACTCCCTCAGCAAATATAAAATCTATTCTTTCATTTAAAAAAAAATTATAAAAAATAAAGTTTTAGATTATTAAACAATGTCATGGTAGTTAGAATTTTGGGTAATGTAAACATTTAAAATTATTTAAAATAGATATTTTTTTCAATATTTTATATAAAGATGTGTAGCATAGGAGATAATTGAATTCAATCTAATATCACAAGAGTCATATTGTACTATCTTCAGACATGTAGTGTCGCAGTTAAAACACTTCGTTGGTGAAGCGGCCACCATGGTTCAAATCCCTGCTTGGCCTTTGTGCTTGTAAGGCCTTGTTCCTTCGTTGGGTCGTTGTGCTCGCGGATTTGAAAAAGTGAAGTGTGGGGATGAGGTCGCCCATTTGTGGCCTCACTGGTTCATAGCTCTAGGTCAAAAGCGTTTACCCCTTATTTAAAAAAAAAAAGAGATATATTATACTTTTTTATTTAATATAGAGGTGATCCCACAATACTTTTGAACTACATATTCCATCTTATTGAGTGACTTTTTCTCTTAAGCATGCTTTATATGTTTTTGAATATGGGAAAATAGGTTTTGATGGGCCCCTGAAACCCATTACAGATAGAAAATTAAAAGATAAACATTACAGTGCAGCTAAACAAAAAGACAACAAATAAAGGAAAGACAGCTAGCGAACCAAACACCAACACACAAGGGAACATAGATTATAGACCAAAAAAGACCGACAGAAGCCTAGACTTAGGTTAATTTCTGAAGCATTTTCGTTGCTTCTATCTCCATTTATTCCATATTGTCCACTGTCCACTTAATATCCTCGATCTCCTTGTTGTGGCTTTGCATCCTTTTAGTGCTTGTTCTCGTTCTTCTCCCAAGCCTTGTGTCCCTTTCATCTAGGGTGTCATCCTTAACATCAAAAATGTTGGCAGTTCTCCAGCTTGCAAATAAGGGCTTTCATGCTAGCCAACGTAGGCTTCATAATCATTTGGCTTTGCTCTCCTATTTTTTTGAGAATGTTCTCAATTTCGTCAATTCGCTTTTCAGTTGCACTTGCTCTGTTTTCCAAGCCAAGAAAGCTATTGTGGTAGGCGTTGATAATCTCCTCGGCATTACCAATTGCTTTGGTGAGCTCAATGAGACATTCTGGTAGTGAATTAAACTTTCTAAAGCCTAAAGCTTGTAAAGTCTCGATTTTCCCTGCTTCTTGGGCTTGCTTGGTTTTGATGCCTTCAATTTCTTTATGCACCCAGTTGAGAACCTGTTTGAGGCTTTCCATACCATTATTGATGCAGAGATCAATATCCAATTAATTCTCTTCCTGGTTCTTATCACCAGTAGTGTTAAGATTAACCTTCAGGACAACCTCCCTATCCTCAGAGCTCTGATCTTCTTTCATTGTTGTATCCTCCCCCATCAATCCCTTCTTCTTTAGGTTAGTCCTGAGAGGCGACCGGTCCTTGGTACCCACCTCCTTACTTTTAGAGGTCTTCTTTTTCTACTTCAGGCTCACAAGGATTTGGATCCCCTCACTTCTAGTGTCCATGTCATTGTCAGTCACGTACTCCTCCTCATACCAACTAGCGTCCTCCCCTTTCTACTTCTTTTTGGCAAACCCTTTATTTTGTTTCCCCTACTCTATTTTTCTATTCTTTTTTCTTGACCCAGCACTGCTTTATATGTTACCATTGTACCATGTTATATAAGATTTGTCTTCTCTAGACAAATACAACTTCTTTCAATTCATAGTTAAAGAAAGAATGTGAACTCAAAAGTATTTTTAGATTTCTATTTTTTTTATCTAGACCTTTTTTAGATGTTCCTTCATTTATTTTATAAGATTATATACATTTTTTTCCATGCATGCATATTTCTAGAATAAAAATATAGAGGATATTCATATATTTTATAATTTTAAAACTCTTCATACCATTGTGAAGGTAAGACCCTGACTATTTGTGTTGCCAATATTTATTGTTGCTAGATATTGATTGATATGACTTTTTTATTTGTGTATCATTGTTACCCAACACATTTTAGGAGATTGGTTGACTTTATCTCAATGTTGTAGATGATAGGAACTACATCAACCTAATAGAATTATTGATGAGAACAACTACAACCTACAAATTCCTACTTAGATTAACTTGTCATCCAATACTTAACAACACCTTGCCTCTAATTATTGATCATCTAAATTTAAATTCAAATTATCAATTATTAGCTTCGTAACAAAACTTGCTACTAGTGTTGTTGATGGATGTTTCAACTTAGATGAAAAATCAAAATGAACTCACATGCATCTCTTGAACAAATTAAATTCCAAAATAGAAAATGACCGCCTTAATATCTTTATAGTTAGGTCTTGGTCTTGTTAGATATTTCAGTGATTTATTATTTTACTATTTCATCAATGGGCCTACAAGATTTAAACAAACTTTCAAACACATAAAAGTTAAATTGCATAAAAACAATCAATTTTTAGATTTAGTGAAGTACTAGCAAATTGATCAAAATATATATTACCTTAAAATTTCATTTTCCAACCTAAAATCAATAATAATATATCAACTTGTATTTATAAAATTTCTACTTTACAATAACACTATGCATGCTAGGAAATTCTATTCTAATCCTAAACTAACTACATCTAGAAAACTGAAAAAGATAGGGTAACAGAGAGAAGATTTGGAGAGAACACTAACTAAAAATATAAGTCTTTATTCACATTTCAACCTCAAAAATGGATAGATAGGTATATAAATAGAACCAATATGAGCTCACAACATCAAAAAGATAAACTAAAAATATGTCTTTAATCACATTTCGACCTCAACAATGGATTGATAGGTCTACAAATAGAACCAATATGAACTCACAACATCAAAAAGATAATGCAATATTCAAAGAAGTTGTAAATCATGAAGCATTTTTCATTAAACACCTATTTTTGTATGTAGTTTACTAAGATCCTCAATAATTTGAAAGAATGGTGCTCAAGTTGGTTACATAAGGTTTCTTGCTATTAGAAAACAACTAGTGACATGATGAACATCACAAATTCATAAATATGTATCAAATTAAATTTTGAAAATGTTAAAAAAGTATGTGGAATTTGGAAAAATAGGTAAAAGTATCTAAGTAATGTTTTATTACTCTCAAAATCAAAGTTTTACAACAAGTTTCCCCAAATCTTATAAAAAAATTCAGTTGTACATATATACAGATAAGCTTCAAAATAGTAGGTTTTTTAGATTTTCCATGATTGGCTAAGGTCAATTAATCCAATGGCTTAAATTGGATGCCCAAAAATAAGTTTAATCTTGGTATTAGACATAATTTTCAAGGTAATTTTCTTCATATCGGACTTGTAGCCCCCTAAAAAACTTCACTAATTAGAACAAAAGTAACCTTTTCTCATTTACAAATTCAATTTTGGTAGTAAGTATTCCTTTTTAAGAAAAAATTGTAAATGGAAAATTTTCTCAAGTTTATATGACATTAAATGATGGCGAAAACATTAGTTTCTCAAGAAAACTTCACTTTTTCAATAATGGAAACTGCAATAAGCCTCATGTAGACGCTTAAATCTGATTACTTAATTTAATCGAATTTAATCTTTTGACCACATGTATTAATTAAGTAATCGATATTATTTAATTAATTATTGTTTTTCCCTTCCAATTAATTAATTAATGCTATGTGTGAACATTTAATTAATTAATCCCTTTTTCCTTTCCTCTATTAAATAAGGTAAGTATTTTGTTCATCTTATTTAATTCACGTTCTGATTTTCCACCAAACCTTTTTTATTTGAATTTAAATAATTCAAATAATTTAATTGGAGCATATGGCTCTTAATCTTAACCTCTCATCTAGCCTAAGCCACCATCTAACCCAAGGGTTCTAACCACCCCTATCCCCTCAACCAACCTAATCCAAGTCATGTGCATATTCCTTGTTTTAACAAATTTGGAAAAGTATCAATTTTATTTGGGTGTTTCCTTGTTGTCATGTGCACCCTCCACTTGTCATTGATTTCCATGAGACTTGCCCTCTTAGAGGACACTTGTCGTTCACTACATTGATATGTCTTTAATTTAGACAAGTGACACTTTCTCAAGCCTCCTCTCATCTTCGTCAATTCTTATATAAACTCCCTGTTTTCCTTCATTATCTATCCACTTTCATGCTATGGTTATGTCATAATGCCATTTTGGTTTCTCACATTAATCCATCTTGCATATGTTTTAGCTTAGTTTTTGCATATCCAAACATCATGGAGCGTTTTCAAGCATCTTTCGAGGTGTAGCATCAAGAACACATTCAAATCAAAGGACGGTCAAATTAGGGATACTTAAGTTTGTGCTTTCTAATTGCTTTTATAATTTGCATATTTTGGTTTCCTTTTTAGTGTCGTAATCATGAGTGTACGCTTGATAATTGTGCATTTTGAAGTTGGCATTTGCATTTTCAATCTTTCTATTTTGCACAATTTTCTGCTCACATTTCTAGCACATCTGATGGGACCCACTTCACGGGTCATATCTCACATTTTTTTGTTGTTTTAGTGGGTCATTTTTGTAGATTTTGAACACTTGCAGGAAAAAACGTGGGATTTTAGGTCGACTTCTACTTTGATGAAAGTCATTTTAGCCCCGCCTCATTTTTAAAAAATGACAAGAATGTATTGTTGAATAGCAGGAACACCACCAAAACTTGTGGGTATGCATTATCACTACTATATGGATGTTATAAATTCCAAATTTAGCTCTCTGTTGTTTTTGGTGTTTTGTCTGTGTCTGTCAATAGAATGGTCATTTTACATCTAGAAATAGCAAAATCGAGGGTAGAAAAAGAGAGATTGCTTATAATACCAATATTTTTGCATTATGTTTGTGTTTTTCCTTCTTTGTTTGGCTAGTTAAAATTTTCATTTTGTTTGTACAATGGTGATTTTGCAGTGTGTAATAGCTGGTCTATGGGTAGGATGGATAAAACTACAGGAATGCTCTATTTAATAGTGGGATTTCTCTATGTTTTGTTTTCTATACTTTTCCCTGAATGTTAATTTTTCTCAATTTGGACTAACCTACTAATCTGCTTCTATCGTTTTCTTTTTTTCTAACATTTATGTAGATTCGATAGTAGAAGACCCCAAAATTCAAAAACCAAAAACCTATTTGTTGTAGGACTGCCAAAGAGGGATTGTGTTTCAAACAAAAATCTTTTGGGTTTAAAATGAACAATGTGTCTTTTGAGTAGTTTAGAAAACACCTCAATTTCTTATAGGAATTAACCTTGTTTTCCATGCTTTCTTCTGTTGACATTAGATCCCTCAAATTAGTATACTAGTATCCTCTCCCCCCAGACTCTTGGGCAACCTTGAGTGTAAGAGAATATGTACTAATTTTGTTAGTGACTCTGCCTCCTCATTTGTTACACTTGTTAGAGGGAACTACTTAAAGTGATACTTTCAACTCATTCTACTATATAAATGGGCTAGGGTGAAAACCCAAGTCTTCTTGGTGAAATGTGTATCTTGACGATTCCCCCAGTATCCACATTCATGTGAGATAGATAAAAATCCTCTCGTGGGGACTGAGAAAGGCTCTTAAGTGATTCATAGCCAAATGGTTAGCCATCAAGTCCTTGAATTATGACTAGACACCTTTTTTTGTAGTGGCCAAAAACCCATGCTTTGGGGTGAGCCCACAATAGTGTGTGTGTTTTAATATTTTATGTTTAACGTTAGGAAAAAATGTATTTACATGAATGTTATATTTTTATGTTTGATTTAAAATATTATATGTTGATTAGAAAAAGTTGAAATTATTACTATATATATGTTAATGTTTTATTAAATTTTAATGTTTCATGTTAGAAAAATTTATATTTACATGTATACATTATATTATGTTGATGTTTTATGTTTGATTTTTAAAAATGTTATAATATGTTGATTAGAAAAAATTGGAATTATTAATTATTTTAAATCAAACATAAAATATTAATTTAATCTCTTTATTAAACTAAATCAAATGAGACATAAAACATTAAAAACATAAAATAAATATTTATTTAAGAGACTTAAAACTTTTTAAATTAACTAGATCCTTCAATAATTTTTTTCTAATTATCAAAACATGAAATATAGAGAATTTACCAATGAAAGAATTACCAATTAACTAGACAGATCTTTGTTAAAATGTGACCTCTTTAAATTTGTATAGTTTCATCATAATAGCCTTGATTTAAACCACTTGAGACTTAAAGATGTCTTTTAAAACTTATGTTTTGATCCATTTCCTTAAATTTCTCAACTCATAGGTCTTCTCTCTCTCTCTCTCTCTCTCTCTCTCTCTCTCTCTCTCTCTCTCTCTCTCTCTCTCTCTCTCTCTCTCTCTCTCTCTCTCTCTCTCTCTCTCTCCCCTTATGACTCTCTCTCTCTGAGCTCTCCCCTTACGACTCTCTCTCTTTCTCTAGGTGGAATCTCTCTCTCAACCTACCTCTCTCTAGATATCTCTTTGGACAAGGCCCCTTAAGACTTTGTCCCTCTCTCTCTCCCTCCAAGTAAGATTCTCTTTCTCTCTCTCTCTCTCTCTCTCTCTCTCTCTCTCTCTCTCTCTCTCTCTCTCTCTCTCTCTCTCTCTCTCTCTCTCTCTCTCTCTCTCTCTCTCTCTCTCTCTCTCTCTCTCACTCACATATGTGTGCATACATTTAATACTCATGTCACACATGTTTAAAGTTATGCACATGATTGATGAATGCTTAAGTTTGATGCATGCACATGTACATTTACATATTGACATATGTATTCTATGTTCTGACATGTGTACACTCAATTTATTCTTGGTTTTTTTAGAGCTTACTAGATCTTATATTTAGAATAAAATTAAATTGTTCATTTTAATGGACCATACAAATTTAAATTTTAGATCTTAGAATTATTTTCAATACATGTATCCAGTAATTTTGTCTAAGTCAATGTTCATGTGACATTAAATTATCCTTCCAGGGTGTACCAGATCTATATATTATCATCACATTCATCATGGCAGATGATTCAATCCCCACTCAGGAACTATTTTCATGAAAAACAATGAGATTGAAAGCATCCAAAAATAGTAGTAGTAACACAAGTGTCTATAAAAACACTTGTCAAAAAATTATTGATAGCCTTGTGAAAATCAAGGATGACATTCAAGGCACTAGTGCCTCTTCTATTGATGCTATACAGGTTGTTCTTACTAGGAAGCAACAAGAGGTTTGTCATGGTTTGTCCCTTACTGAGGTTCAGAGTTTAGTGCCTAAGGAAACTCTGAAAGAGTGTTGTTTCCCATCATACTTGGGGAAAAATGTGGTGAAGGTATATCAGATCACTAGATACAAGGATGTGGCCAGGGCTGTTGTGATATACCCGTGTTTCCTTGTTGTGCATGGTCATTATCCAAATAATGAGCAAATTCCACTTTATTTTGCACAATAGTTGTATGTTGAGGTTCATCTAAAAAAAAATGTGAACTACATTGATTTGCCACCATATCTAGGTCAGGGTCGCGGTAGGCTCACTAACAGGGACCCTTATCATCGAGATGGTTGATAGATTCCAACACATAGGGCCATTGCTGGTCAGAGGGCACTGGCTATTGCACCTTTGATAGGTCTTGAGATAGATGAGTTTGTTCGTATTACCCAGGTCCGGGAGGCCATACATAGAGTTGGTGACATTGCAGTTGCAACCGTTTCAATATCCAATGATTGAGTCAGCTAGTATTTGATGAGTCATCGATGCTCTACATCTTCATACAGTGCAACACACCCTGGTAGTAGCTTAGATGATACTTATGCTGCAGCGAGCATCCCTTCACCCACTAATCTAAAGGGTCTGATAGGAGACATGGCACGTGCTACTCTGATGAGTTTAGCTGAGGATCATTTGTATGCATATGCATTTATTACATCTGAGCATCATATCCCTATAATAGACATCAAAGTTTGTGTGGGCTCCATCTTTCACGAGCCACATCCAAGGTCTCATGATCATTCTTATCAGCCAGGTGGCCCCGAAATTAGCGCACATCAGGATCCACCTATAGACCATTATGTTGCTCGCATAGAGGGAGAGTCACAAGGTACAGATCATTCAGGGAGTACAGTGCATCATACATCTAATATTGGCTTGGAGGATGTTGACTTCAACATGACGACGACAAGTTATATGGATTTGTTGACATGTTCAAAGTCATCGTCGATGCCATCCTAGTTGCATAATCCCCTACATTCATCATTACTAGGACATGTGACGGTCACTCATGATGCAGATGCACATTTGATTCTAGATGATACCATCGATCATGGATAGAAAGACTGAGTACTATTAGATGCGACCTTCTACATAGGTAAATTTTATTTAAAACATCATGCTCATTAACTACAAATTTCCAATTTATAATTTAAATAAGTTTTAACTAAATTCAAATTTGATTTTATGTAAATATATACAAATTTTGTAGATGGAGATGCCTCTTGTTACTCCTTCCTTGAGGTCTGGTTGTGTATATCAGCAAGACTCGCTTGATGATGTGACCACCTATGGACATCTGAGTTTTAAATTTTTACATACATACATGGTCAAAGAATCTTAAATGATTATAATTTATGCATATTTATATGTATATCTTATTTAACATGTGTATATATTTAAATTGCTTTATTTGCAGAGATCAATTCATCCTTTAGAGCAGGATAGTCATTCAGAGGATCGCTCTACTAGGAGCCATCATGATGACCGGAGTACTAGGTCATTTAGCTAGATATTTGATGATCTAGATATATACATTAAACTATTATGTGTACTTTATATGTTTGACACATGTTTTGTTCTTGGGTGTTATATTCATATACATTTGATGATCTGATTTATATACATTTGAAAGATGATGTAATTTGCATGTTTTACATGATCTAGAGTTTATATACATTATACATGTTTGATGATCCAGATATATGCATTAAATGATGATCTTCTTTATATGTTTGACACATGCATTTTTCAGGTACATTATATAGTATGCATGTACATTTGATGATCTAATCTATAAATTTTTGACATGTTTTGATGATCTATATACATTTAAGATGATCTAATTTGTTTGTTTTATGTTAAAACTACATACAAATCGAAAGATGATCAATCAAATATGTAATTTATACATATATACATGTGTATGTGTGCATGCATGCATTTAAAAACTTATATCTTTTAACCACGTGACCTTTATACACGTGTATATATTTACATAGATTATATAATGTTATATGTTCTAGATTAAATGATGAAATTAAATTTCATAAAACTTTAATTTTAACAATATGATTAAATGAAATCTAATTCAATCTACAATATATTAAATTAAATTGCACACAATGAAAATAAATCATGTCCCCTTACGCCATTTAAAAATCATGGACTCTAGGTAATGGTCCATTCCCAAGATTATATAATAAAATTAAATCTAATTCAATGAACATTGTATACACCTAAAAATGGTCTGAAGATAATTAATTAAATAAGCAATTATTTAATTAATCTCCCCTCCCCAATTTAATTGAATTCATCAACAATTTGATTAAATTTACCCTTTCATCTACTTATTAATAAATCTAAGGATTTATTTAATAGGTTCATTTCAATAATCCCCTAATTAATTAAAACAAATCAAATTCATGAGTTGTTGAGATTAATTAGCCTTTTATTATTATTTGAATTTTTAAATTCAAATTCTCCTAACTTCTACCACTCCTAAACCTAACCCATTCCATCCTAACCACCATGTCCCCTTTCATCCAACCTCTTCTAGAAGCTTTGTGACACTTGTCACTAAGTGTTCCCTTTCATCTAACCTCTTCCAGAAGCCTCCTCACACTTTTCACCATAGAGATGACAGATGTTCCCTTTAATCCAACCCCCTTTTCCAACCTCCTCCAATTTAACCATTGATATCTTTAAATCAATCTTGATCGTTGATTCCTGCCACCTCGCCCCTAGCCTTGGGAAATCCTATAAATAGACCTTATTTTGGAGCACAAAGGGTCCTAATTTTATATTATTTTGCATATCGATTGATTCATCTCATTTTCTTTAAAGCATTGTTACTATAGGCATCTAGCTTCTAGTTTATCATGTTAGTAATGTTATCATGTTCAATTGTAGCTTAATTGCATCTTCATTCTAGCTTATTTTCTAGAATAATCATGAAATCATATAGCTTAATCATGCTATTCTTGCTAGATCATGCATCTTCATCATTTAAATCCTCCATTTAAGTGTAGTCAAGTCACTCGAGTTTGCATACCAAGATCTAAGAGCAAAATTCATACTCGCATTTACTAGGAGGCGATAGATCGCTTAGCTATGGTTTTGTCTTTCTTTGATTTAATTCACTAACCATTGCTTGTAATGATTTATTGATTATTTTTGTGTTTGCAGATATAGGTACACTTCACAGAGCACGACATTTTGGTGCCCACCATGGGGCCGAAATCATCACTTTTGGCCTCTTAATCTTCAGCAAACTTCATCTCTGTCCGGCTCTGGTTCAGAAATTCGTACAAGTTGCCTTTTCATCTCATACGAACTTCCTTTCATCCTAGGATGACACCTCATCCTAACTCATATTAGGTATAAATATGTGTTGTACGAGGTTCTATGTTGCAAATTCTTTATTTGTACTAGGTCTAAAGTTGTGTCGTATGAGTCTATTTCTTGCAAATTATTTACTCATACTAAGCATATTTTTGTGTCGTATGAGCTAGTTTTGGCTTGTGTCAGAGGTCTAAATATTGGTCGTACTATCTAATAAATCATGTCATACGAGTTTCTGCATCTGTGATTTGTTTGATAAATTGCATGTTAGGGTTTTCTGATTCTAATCTAAAATTTTCTAACACTAGCCCTGACTGGTTTGTGAGCTTTTTGGTAGTCTAACTCTTTTCTGCAGGATGATTGATGAAGATACACTTGTCAAAGACATAATTCAAAAACCAATCAATGACTACTAATGGATCTATTTTTCAGGTTGCCTATGAATTTGACTAACCTTTGTGTATTCCTTAAAGTTTTCTAGGCACACTTCAATTTTGCTAAAGAAAATGAACAATCATGTATTTCATGTATTTGATGATAGGCGAGTATGCTCTCACCTTTCTTAGGTGATTAGAAAGATAGACTCATATTTTGCTTTCATTAGTGCATTTCTTTAGTAGGCCTGCCCTCCCGAGGAGTAATAACTCTTAGCCATTAAGGCCGGTGAGAGAGGAACGACCTAAGTGGGAACGGCTAACGCCAAGTAATCCAACCCACTATAAAATAAACGTACTTTTGATGAAAATCAAAGCAACGGTAGTGCTTGGGAATAGCTCTCCTTCGTACCTTCAGGTATATCAAACCTTGGTTTTCAAGGCTGGGAGACCTCTTAATTGAGTTTATACCTCGATGTGCCGAATGAATCCCTTACTAGTGTTAGTTAAAATAGAAGCTACCCGATTCACCTCCAAAAGGGTGATAATCTTTGTGCAATAGAGATAGTAACTCTCCCAAGACACTTTCCATATCGTGCCCCCATTAGTGTTTGTAGTCTGATAATATGGCGTTGAGAATCCATTGCATGAGACTCAGTGGTTGTATTCTGATTAGCTATTGGGTGTGTACCTAAGTCAGCAAGCAACGGTTTTCATTCTCAACCAACTTCCTTAGGGTTTAGCATGCTTGGAGTCACTTATCATATCATGTGTTTTTTGTGTATTCATCCCTAAATTGACAAATCAGACATCCAAAAACTAGAAGACATAAGAAAAACATTAAACTTCAATTATCAAAAATTCAACCAAACAAACATTTTTATCTCTATTTGGTTATTTATCGTATGAGTTAGGATCTCTGTTGTATGAACCTGTTTGCATAAAATTTTGTGTCATGCTACACAACATTATGTGTCGTACGAGTTAGCTGTTTTGTCATATGGTTCAGAAAAGTGTTTCGAATGAGTCTCTTCTTTTTACATGAAAACTGATGCTTTGTCGTACAGACTCATATCTTGTGTCATTCTAAATTGCATGTCTAGTCATACAAAACTCTTCATTTGTCGGTCCAGAGCTGTGTCATGCATGCCTTTTTTAGATTTATCATTTCTGCTTGATCAATTTGTAGTAAACAAAAACACCTGTTATCTATCAGTTTGTGCTTAGATTGTTTGCTTGGTTTGCTTGGTCAAGCTATCACCCATCAAAATTAGACTCTAGAAAAATATACACTTTAAGATTTTTAAGTGCTCATCCTTATCAAGTTCAAGATCTAAACATCTCAAAGTGCATTATCACCCTCTTTGATAAACTGATCACTCAAACATAGTTTCTCATCAGGATCAATCATCCTTTATCATGAAACTTTAACGTTTGGTCAGGATAACATTCTCCCACATCGTAGGATATATCATTCCTACTAGACTTGGTTCTTATCAAATCATCACCATTGCACTCCTAAACCGAAGATCAGAAAACTTGCAAACTTTTAAACACTTGAATCATTTTATCGTGTCATATCATTCTAGTGTATCCACCTTGACAATTGATCACTTACCCAAAACAAACTTTTGGACAATCGAATCCTAAGCAAAATAACACACGTGTATGCCCGTTCTAACTAGAGCTCAGAGACGAAGAATCGCAGAGACTGAAATTGAAACATTGAAAACATTCGAAGAACATATAATCATGGAACATGAAAATGAAATACAAGTTGAAGAATAAATAACAGAACAAAACATCAGAGACATCAAGAAAGATCCCCAATTCAACAAATTTATGCAAAAATTGTTGGAGGAAGAAAAAGAAAAATACTTTCTAATGTTAGCCAAATCTAAGGCTACACTTCCCCAAGATTTTGATGTGAATAAATTGACACAAAGGAAAAGTAACCCTCCCCCTAATAACGAACAATATGAGGACATCTTTGGTCTCCACATAAATGACACATCAATTCCCAATAACACCAAGACCAATGAAGAAACCAACATACCTAGAAGAGATGAAGCAAGAAGAGATCCTAATCCTCCAAGAATGAAAAATCATGGTCATGCAAGAACAAATCATGTTGATAATCCTATCTTGACTCTCACACAACAACTGCAAGCAATGCAAACACTAATCCAAGAGATGCAAAGAGGAAATGTTAGACGATACTCACTTCAATAAATCTATCCTTATCCATTTGACAGAAATCTAAACATGATACCGTTTCCTATAGGTTTTGAAACTTCGAGATATGAAAAATATGATGGAAGCACTAACCCTCAAGATCATATAGGATAATTTTGCACAATAAGTATGGAGTTTGCACATGAGGATACCTACTTAATGAGACTATTTCTGAAAAGCTTAACTGGACTAGCTATGGAACGGTTCTCCAAACTTACACCTAGAATCAGATCATTTTCAAAGTTGGTGGATAAGTTTGTTTCACAATACTCCTACAAGATACAACATGAAGTAACAATGCTAGACCTATGTAACACTAAACAAAAAAGTGGAGAACCCTTCATGACATCGTTGCAATGATGGAGATGCCTCACATTGCGGTATCCTCATACATTGCCAGAGTATGAAAAAATGGACATATTCATCGATAACTTATATGATCAAATGAGTTATTACTTAAAAATGAAAGGAAATCAAAGCTTTGGAAAAATGGTTGATAATGGAATCAGAATGGAAGAAGCCATGATAAAGAAGGGTGAGTTGAAAATATACAAAGAAGGAGTCCATCCTCCTAACAACAACAATAACAACAATCACAATGATAAGCCAAAGTTTTGGAATAGAAATCAAAATTTTGTCAACGATGGAATAGTGGATAACAACAATGTGAAACCAAAACAACCAATTTTCAATTTATCTACTCACTGAGCAGTGGCACAACAAAACAACAATCACCAAAGAGACTATCAGAACTTTCTTTTGAAGACAATTCACAAACATTGGTGAACCCTTGGGATCAGCATTAAAGACACTTCTCGCAAACAAATTGATCACTTTACCAGGAGAAAGGAACTATGAACCTCAAATCTAACCACCTTGGTGGAATGATAATCAGTACTGCGATTTCCATCGAAACAAGGGACATCTCACAGATAATTGTCAAAAGTTGAAACATGTCATACAAGACTTAATTGATAATGGTGTAATAACTATGGATGGACATACAACAAATGAAACTCATACCACTTTTAAAAATCTGCTTCCAAACTATGAGAAAGGTGAATCATCAACAACAAACAATGGAAAGTGTAAAGCAAAGGTAAACTACGCTCATACATATGACAATGTGTTGAATGTGATTGTAGTTAAAGAAAAACAAAATCAAGAACATACTCATGCTATCACAAGAAGAAAAGCCAAAGTTGTTTTGCCAGGTCTTACAACAAACACATCATCCACTACAACAAAACAATACAATCTAGTGGAGCAATTGTAGAAAACACCCACGTAAATATCCATCTTGGAGCTTTTAAAACTTTCACCTACACACAAGGAAATGTTTGAATGAGCATTAGTAGATACAACCGTATCCAAAGATCTTGATATCGATCAATTCCAGACCATGGTGGGACACCTTACAACCCCTCATTTCTTATCATTCATTGAAGAAGATGACATGTCCTTGCAACACACTTACAATGCTCCCTTACATATCAAAGTCCTCATCCACAAAACACAAGTTAAGCATATTCTAATAGATGGTGGAGCTGGCCTAAATATTTGCTCATTAAGTCTTGTTTGTGCCTTAGGATATTCAGAAGATGCAGTTGATGTCCGAAAAAGGATCACTATAAAAGCCTATGATGAAGAAGAATGTTCCTCCAAGGGAATTGTAATACTACCCATCAGAGTGGGACCTCTACAAAAAGACACAGCATGCCAAGTTCTAGACTTGGACTTATCATATAATGTACTCTTGGGAAGACCATGGATACATGACTTGCAAGTTGTCCCATCAGCATACCACCAATGTGTAAAATTTCCCTACGAGGGACAAGAAATCACAATCTCTGCAGGTGCAAATCCATTCCAATATTGCAGCAATCTAAAAATGGGTCAAGAAGTAATTGTTCCACATAATAGGGAGGTATCATCTTCAAGCACACAATCCAAAGAACAATCATTTGCATCAATTCTATCAAGCATGGAGAAATAAATGCAGCTAAGAGACTGAGAGAATTGAGAATACTCAATATCACAATTACCACTTTCTCCTAAATCCTTGGGAAAACCATCAAACTCTAAACAACAACCAATTGTGAAACATCTTTCGATATTTGATGGAGCATTCATTAGTGTTGGAACCTTATCAGAGGAGACAAAAGACAAAGATATGCTACAGTGGCTATACAAAGATGAAGAAGTCCAACAAAAGGTCAACAATATCATTATACCAACAGAAAAATATGGAAAAGGATTCAACATTCTTCGAAGGATGGGATATATTGGAATAGGCCCTATAGGAAAAAGAAAAGAAGGTATATCAGAACCTATTCAGCCTCATACTCAGTAGACCAATGACAAAACAAGCTTAGGGTATGGACAAGTTACTTTACCAGAAGACACATCTTTTAGTCAACAACAAGAGGAATATGAAAACAGACAAGAACAACTGACAATTGAAAGGGAAGAAAAATCAGCTAAGCAACGAACACAAGAAAACACAAAATGGCAAAAGAAGCAAGCTTCAAATCAACAAGAGAAACAAACTAAAAACATCTCTCAAGAAGCATTAAATCTCCATCAAAATAAGAAAGAAGCTAATATAAGTCCAGGAGAACTCATAGAAAAGTTGACAACACTCAATCTTAGTCCTGAAGAGGCTGAATATGAAAGAAGGAAAAATATAGCCAGAAAAGTGGAAGAAATGCTATATGACCAAATCTATAGATTGTAGACTGTAAGTGATATAGATTCCAATGAATGGGAATGGGATTCCTGTCACTCTGAAGATTCAGCTGAAGAAAAATTCTTTGAAGGAGATATAGAAGTCTATATAGTTCACACATATGCAAGACAAATGTCAGGAACTAGTTCACTTGAATTAGAATCACATTCGGATAACATGGACTTAACCGAGGATGATCAGGAACTTCTTACACAAGGTTAATCTGATGAGAGTACCATTCTAGACATCGACATACATATTAAAAACTTTGATACATCCATCATGACCCTTGAAACCATTGAAACATCCCAACCTGAAGATCCCTTACCTTTAATCCATCATGAGCTTATTGATTGGGAAAATGAAGGACATACTGCCATTGATACCTTTCCAAATGACTATGCCATATCTGTATATCTTAATGCAATCATACCCGTAACAACTCTCACCAGGAATGTCAGCAACGCATCTTCCAGTCAAGTGGGTGCCAAATCTCCTAGTCGCAAAAGTGAAAATAAAGAAAAGAATATCAAGTCTAATGCTGAAAACCATTTATTGGCAACATTAGATCAGGAAAAAGTAAAAAGAAAGGACACATCTAATGGTGAAAACCTCCTTGAGGCACCAGAAGATGGGAGATTTGACACTTTACCTGAGCACTATCAAGAAAGGTCATCCATTTTGATCGAACCAACAGAGGCAATTAACATTGGCACAATAGAACAACCAAAGATTCTTCATCCAACAACTTCTCTATTGGAGAAACAAATGCAACAATATGTAGAATTCTTCAAATGATGGCAAATCAATTTTGCCTGGTCCTATGCAGACATGCAAGGGTTAGATACAAATCTTATTATGCATCACTTGAACGTTAGTCCAGGAGCCCAACCAGTTAAACAGAAGTTACGAAAAATGCATCCTCACATTGCTCTTCTAGTCAAGGCAGAACTAAAGAAATTACTAGATGTAGGATTCATCAGACCTGTAGCTTATCCTCAATGGGTATCCAACATCATTCCATTTTCAAAACTAGATAAAAGCATCAGAATATGCACAAACTTTAAAGATCTTAATAACGCATGTCCAAAGGATGACTTTCCTTTGCCTAACATCAACATCATTGTAGATTTAACTGTTGGACACTCCATGTTTTCTCTAATGGATGGTTTTTTTGGATATAATCAGATCAAAATATCACCTGAAGATCAAGAAAAGACAACTTTCACATGTCCATGGGGTACTTTCTGCTGGAACGTCATGCCTTTTGGATTAAAGAACGCAGGTGCTACATATCAAAGAGCTATGACAACTATATTTCATGACATGATGCATACATTCATGGAAGACTATGTGGATGACATATTGGCTAAATCCTACAATAGAGAAGGACATATAGAGATATTGGAAAAGATCTTTGATAGGTTATGATGGGATAGGGAATGGGATAGACTAGCCTAGTCTATGCTCTTAGATCATTTCCTTGGATCACCAGGTGTTCTAAACACACCCTAGGGTCTCTAGGATTTCCCCTGCATGTGAAGTCCCTTGAACTTTCCCATTCCACCCACCAACAACTTGAATTTCTCCTCCTAAGGTCTCACCTACTCATGAGATTCAAAGAACCCTTACTTAGGCTAATAAGGGTTTGGCTACTTCCACACCTTTTTAGGTCCTAGAAAGGATAGGATAGGTCTTAGACAAGGTTTCCCATCCATTCATGTGCCCCCAAGAGGTTTCAACCTTCCAACCCCTTACCGATTTCACTATTTTGTCTTTTTCCTACAAAATAGGGCTACAAGGAATGTGCCCAATTAGGCCTCTTATCCAGACTTTTAGGGCTCCCTTTTGTAAATGATGCATATGCTTGTGAAAATCCCCAAAATGGCTACTATTCATTTGGCATGGGCTCAAGGATTTTTCTATTTTTGGGCCTCCAAGTGTCCGTACACTGTCCTAGGTGAATTTTGGGGTTTTTAAGGGTTTTAAAGAGGGTTTTTAGGCCTGCCAGGGTTAGAGTGTTGGTTTGATGTTCTTTCCACCTTGTCTGGATTGGTGGAAACTCCTCCTTCTCACAAATGGTTCTCCACTCACCCCTCTACAACTCATCCAAAGGGTGCATCCTCCTCTGACCTTCCTTGCTCTCCTGGACCTCTACACTTTAACCCTTCCTAGTCGGGCACTGTCTAGTCTCACCTAGGAGTGAGTCTTTAGTTGGCTTCCCTGCATCTTCAAGGGCCCTACTTTCTTTTAAGTAATGTACAGGGTCTGTACTCCTATTCCCCATGGTTTTGTGGTGATTCCACAATGGGGAAAGGAGTTATCAACCCATTTTCTCAAAACAGTCCAAAACTGGACAATGAGAAGGTAGTTTACAAAATATTTACAAACACACAACACCTACAAAACAAAACCTAATCTAAATTCTCAAAATGGAAGTATATATACCATACACAACTCTCAAGACATTTTTTCTTAAAGATCAATCCATTAATAGTCTTTCTTTACTCCATTTGTGCTGACTGGCAACAAAATTACAGTCACAGTCAAGTCACTCTTCTTGGGCCATACAAAACTAACATCCAACCCATCATATTAGGGTTTGCAACTACATATAGTACCCTTTCCTTAGTCTATGTTCCCATATTAGGGTTTTCCATGCTAAACTAAGGATCTTGACCTACTAGGTGGAAAAGTTGCTTGACAACTTTGAAAAGTTGTCATGCAACTTTTGAGCAACTTTCTCAATGTTGCTTTTCTTGACTCCTAGGCACACATTGGGCTATCCTATTGACACCACCATGCTAAGAAGGACCCTAAACACATCAAACGCACACATACCCTCTATTTCACAAGAAAAGTGAACCTAGACTCAAGAACCTAGGACCAAACTAGGACCTAAATAGGACCTATGAGCTCATGGCTCTTATTATATTTACAATGGCTTCTTAAAGAAGCAAGAACACAAAAAAATAAAATGGTGGGAGCCCTTTGAAGGGTGATCCTACACCATACTCCCCCTCTACAACAACTAAGGAACTGGGGGAGAAAGAAGAGCTGGATTAATGCCAAGCTTCTTGAACTTGCTCTCTTCAACCCAAGTAGCTTCAGACATAGGTTGACCTGCCCACTTCACCAGGTGCTTCATGTAGACTTGGTGTCTAGCAGACTTATTCACCCTTGACTCCAAGATCTCCTCTGCTATGGGTTGCTTCACTTGAGGTAAGGAATTCACATCCAAGTCTTGTAGTACCCTAGCTTGATTCTCAGTCTGCCCTACTATCTCACCCTTATACATTATCAGATCAACAACATTGAAGACTTGTGAAATGGCTAAGTCTGAAGGAAGATCAACCTTGTAGGCGTTCTCACCACATTTTGACAAAATTCTACAAGGTCCTACCCTCTTCATTTGCAGTTTAGTAGATTTCCACTTTGCATTCTAGCTTTGCTCAGATGGACCATCACATAGTCACCCACTTTGAATTGAACCTCTCTCCTTCTTTCATCTACTTTGGCCTTAAGTTTTTGAGTAGATTCTAGGATGGCTTTCTTGACCTGCTCTTGGATCTCCTTGATGGTTTGAGTGAAATCCTTTGCTTGACCACTCTTCAACTCCATGGATCCAAGTTCCCTGAGTTCACACACTCCCCTTGGGTGCCTACCATAGACAACCTCAAAAGGACTCCTTCTAGTGGTCCTATTCACACTGTCATTATAGGCATACTCTACTTGAGGAATGATTATATCCCATGTTTGCCCATACTCCTTGGTTAAACACCTCAACAAGTTGCCTAACACCCTATTAATGACTTCAGTTTGACCATCAGTTTGTGGATGGTAAGCTGAGCTAAAAGAGAGATTAGTTCCTAGTCTCCTCCATAAAGTTTGCCAAAAATGGCCCATGAACTTGTTGTCCCTATTTGAAATAATGCTTAATGGGAGTCCATGAATCCTTACAATCTCGTTAAAGTAGAGATGTACAATATAGCTAGCATCATGTGTAGTTCTACATGGAATTAAATGGCTCATCTTGGAAAATCTATCTACTACCACATAGATGCTATTCACACCTATCTTTGTCTTGGGGAGTCCTACTACAAAGTCCATGCTTACACATTCCCAAGGCCTATTTGGGACCGGTAATGGTTGATAGAGGCCTGCATTACTTGATCCTCCTTTTTCTCTTTATCACACACCACATTGCTCCACATACATTTTCACATCTCTTGGCAACTTGGGCCAATAGTAGTACCTCTATACTAGATCCAAAGTTTTTTTGACTCCAAAGTGTCCACTTAGACTACCATTGTGTTTTTCTTGGATGAGGTTTTCCCTCATGGATCCTCTAGGCACACATAATTGATTACCTTTGAATAAGAGACCATTTTGGAGAGTGAAATTTGCATACTCACCATGAAAATGGTTCTCAAACTCCTTGCAAACCTTGTAGGCTAATGAGAAGTCTTCATCTCCTTCATAGAGGTCCATGAAACCTTCCATTCCTATGCTCTGCAATTGTAACTCTTGAACTGTCAACAATTTCCTGCTTAAAGCATCTGGCACCTTGTTGAGTTGCCCCTTTTTATGCTTGATGGTGAAGGTGAAGGATTGGAGGTATTCCATCCATTTCAAATGTTTATTGCTAAGCTTCTCTTGTATGTTAATGTAACTCAAAGCCCAATTATCGGTGAACACCACAAATTCCTTTGGGAGTAGGTAATGCCTCCATTTTTTGAGAGACTGAACTAGTGCATACAACTCTAGTTCATAGGCTAAGTACTTCTTCTTGGCATCATTAAGCTTCTCACTAAAAAATGCCACAAGCCTTCCCTCTTGACTCAATACACCCCCTACTACAATTCCACTTGCATCACACTCCAATGTGAATAGCTTGTCAAAAGTAGGTAAGAGTAGGATGGGTTTTGTGGCTACTTCTTGCTTCAATAATTGAAATGCTTTATCAACCTGTTCAGTCCATTTGAACTTAGTTTTAAGGCCTCCTTTTATGGTGTCAAGGATTGGTGCACATATGCCACTGAATTTACTCACAAACTTCCTATAGAATTGAGCTAAACCATGGAAACTCCTAACTTCAGTCCCTGTCCTAAGGGCAGGCCAATTCAAGATTGCCTCCACTTTGCTTGGATCCATCTTCAAGGTTCCCTTAGACACCACAAATCCTAAGTAGACCAACTCTTTCTTCAAGAAGTCACATTTCTCTAGGTTGATTGATAACTTCTCTTCATGCAACCTCTCTAAGACTAACCTCAAATTCTCAAGGTGCTCCTCTTTGGTTCTTCTATAGATGAGAATGTCATCTAGGTACACCACCACAAACCTGCCTGTAAAGTCTTTTAACACCTCATTCATCAACCTCATAAAGGTGCTTGGGGCATTGGTGAGTCCAAATGGCATCACAAGCCACTCATACAATCCTTATGTGGTCTTAAAAGCAGTCTTCCACTCATCACCCTCCTTGATTCTAATCTGGTGATAACCACTTTTAAGGTCCAACTTGGTAAAATACATAGCACCTCCTAAATAGTCCATCATATCCTCTATTCTAGGAATGGGAAATCTGTACCTTATGGTGATCCTATTGATTGCCCTTGAATTAGTGCAAAGGCTCCACTTGCCTCCCTTCTTTGATGCTAGTCTACTGGGACTACACATGGGCTGATGCTCTTCTTGATCAGTCCTTGTTCCAACAACTCCTGCACTTCCTTGCCACCTCCTTGTTTTGGTCAGATGTGAGCTTATATGTAGCTTTATTGGGTAGGGATGCACTAGGAACAAAGTCTATTTGATGGCTTATAAACCTTCTTGGTGGGAGTGTTGCAGGTGCTCCATCACTCACTATGTCCTTATACTCTTGCAACATTTGCTTCACCTCCTTGGGTACCTCTGCCTGTAACTTGTCTTCCTCCTCCTTTGGCTTCACAAAGATGGCACACCTCATTGTCTCCTCCTCATGTAGCAAGTGTAAGAGCTCTTTACCAATAGCCAATAAGACACTAGGTGTTCTTGAGGTTCCCTCTTCATTCTCTATCAAAGACTGAATCTTAAAGGTTTTGCTATCCTTCTTGAAGGAAATGGAGTTCTCCTCTCCATCATAGATCACCTTCCTATCAAATTGCCAAGGTCTACCTAACAATAGGTGACAGGCATCCATGGGTAACACATCACAAAGGATCTTATCCTTGTATCCTCCAATAAAGAACTCTACCCAAGTCTGTTCATTGACAAGCACACTCTGCTCTTGATTCAACCATGTCACCTTGTAAGGGTTAGTGTGGGGTATCCTTGTGAGTTTCAACTTCTTGGCTGCCTCCTCTAGTATTATGTTATCAGTTGACCTTGAATCCACTATCACCTTGCAAACTTTACCAAGGATCTTGCATCTCACCCTAAACAATGTTCTCCTATGCTTAGGTTCATTCTTAACCGGTTGTCTTATCAAGACCCTATTGAACATCAAATTTTCTCCAATCTCTAATTCAATATGGTCCACCTTAGGTGTCTTGCTGCTTGATGTGTCTTCATGAGCATAAGCAACCCTCTTTCCACTGTTTGATGATGTAGGCTTGTCAGGGCATCTATAGGCCGAGTGTCCCAATTGACCACAATTGTAACACTTCATAGTTGCAAAGTAGGAGTTACCCCTGCCGGTACCTCTACCCCTACTTGGACCCCCTTGTGCACCTCTTCCTCTAGAATGGCCTCCTCTGAGATTGGCTTCACTACTATGTTCAGTCAACTTGGATTCTCCTTGGTTCCTTTGCTCATTTTCCTTGCTTTGGTAACCACCTTGGTGATTCATTTGATCTCTACCTCTGCCTCTTCCCCTGGTAATAGAGTCTCCTTTCCTTTTATTCCTCTCTTCCACCTTGGCATCAAGCTGATGACATTTTTGGATAGTGGTGGGAGTCCATAGGCTTATTTCTTCTTGAATGTTCCACTTTAGGCTGCTTAGATACCCAGCCACCTTGATAGATTCCTCTTCTTGGACTTTGGATCTAAGACAAAGCTTTTGAAACTCTTCGATGTAGGAGGTCACATCAAGGTCTTTTTGCTTCAATCCCTATCTCTTCTTATGAAGTTGGACTTCATAATCCTCCGGTAAGTAGTTCTCCTTGATCTTACTCACCATGGCCTTCCAATTGGCAATAGGTAACTTCCCCATGCTAACTCTCTCTTCTTGTAGGTACTGCCACCATGTCAAGGTTGCTCCCCTTAGTCTTGATTTGGCAACCTTAACCTTTTGAGCTTCTGTCACCCCCTCACACTCAAAGTGGTTCTCCATACCCTCAATACATTCCATGACAGTGTCAATGTCAATCCTTCCACTAAAATGTGGCAATCCTTCAAAAGCTTTGGTATTCAAAGCCTTAATGGCCTTTACAAAAGGTTCTTCATTGAACAAGGGGTCTAGCTTAGGTATAATGTCATCTATGTCAATAGTTTTCTTGCCCTTATCCTTGGTGTCCTCACCCCAAGGTCTATGTGTCCTCTGATCCACCACTTCTTGCAGCTTGTCCCTTATCTCACTCATAGCTTCCTCAAGGAGTATGTTGTTCTCCTTTTTCTCTTCTACCTCCCTAGCTAGCTTTGCATTAGCGACCATTATTCTCTCCCCTACTAATTCACCAAAATAAAGAGACATGCATGGTCCACCAAATCTTTAACTTGCTCTAATACCAATTTGATGGGATAGGGAATGGGATAGACTAGCCTAGTCTATGCCCTTAGATCCTTTCCTTGGATCACCAGGTGTTCTAACCACACCCTAGGGTCTCTAGGATTTCCCCTGCTTGTGGAATCCCCTGACCTTGCCCAATCCACCCACCAACAACTTGAATTTCTCCTCCTAAGGTCTCACCTACTCATGAGATTCAAAGAACCCTTACTTAGGCTAATAAGGGTTTGGCTTCTTCCACACCTTCTTAGGTCCTAGAAAGGATAGGATAGGTCTTATACAAGGTTTCCCATCCATTCATGTACCCCTAAGAGGTTTCAGCCTTCCAGCCCCTTACCGATTTCACTATTTTGTCTTTTTCCTACAAAATAGGGCTACAAGGAATGTGCCCAATTAGGCCTCCTATCCAGACTTTTAGGGCTCCCTCTTGCAAATGATGCATATTCTTGTGAAACTCCCCAAAAGGACTGCTATTCATTTAGCATGGGCTCAAGGATTTTTCTAGTTTTGGGCCTCCAAGTGTCCGTACACTGCCCTAGGTGAATTTTGGGGTTTTTAAGGGTTTTAAAGAGGGTTTTTAGGCCTGTCGGGGTCACAGTGCTGGTTTGATGTTCTTGCCACCTTGTCTGAATTGGTGGAAACTCCTCCTTCTCACCAATGGTGCTCCACTCACCCCTCTACAACTCCTCCAAAGGGTGCATCCTCCTCTGACCTTCCTTGCTCTCCTAGACCTCTGCACTTTAACCCTTGCTAGCCGGGCACTGTCTAGACTCGCCTAGGAGTGGATCTTTAGTTGGCTTCCCTGCATCTTCAAGGGCCCTGATTGCTTTGAAGTAATGTATAGGGTTTGTACTCCTATTCCCCATAGTTTCATGGTGATTCCACAATGGGGAAAGGAGTTATCAACCCATTTTCTCAAAACATTCCAAAAATGGATAGTGAGAAGGTAGCTTACAAAATATTTACAAACACACAACACCTGCAAGACAAAACCTAATATAAATTCTCAAAATGGAAGTATATACACCATACATGACTCTCAACACATTTTTTCTTAAAGATCAATCCATTAATAGTCTTTCCTTACTCCATTTGTGCCGACTGGCAACAAAATTACAGTCACAGTCAAGTCACTCTTCTTGGGTCGTACAAAACTAACATCCAACCCATCATCTTAGGGTTTGCAACTACATATAGTACCCTTTCCTCGATCTATGTTCCCATATTAGGGTTGTCCATGCTAGACTAAGGATCTTGACCTACTAGGTGGAAAAGTTGCTTGACAACTTTGAAAAGTTGTCATGCAACTTTTGAGCAACTTTCTCAATGTTGCTTTTCTTGACTCCTAGGCCCACATTGGGCTATCCTATGGACACCACCATGCTAAGAAGGACCCTAAATAGATCAAAGGCACACATACCCTCTATTCCACAAGAAAAGTGAACCTAGACTCAAGAACCTAGGACCAAACTAGGACCTAAACTAGGACCTAAATAAGACCTATGAGCTCATGGCTCTTATTATATTTACAATGGCTTCTTAAAGAAGCAAGAACACAACAAAATCAAATGGTGGGAGCCCTTTGAAGGGTTCTCCTACACTAGGTTAGAACAATACAAACTAAGGCTAAACCCTAAGAAATGTGCCTTTGGTGTAACTTTAGGAAAGCTATTGGGATTCATTATTTCAGCAAGAGGAATCAAAGTGGATCCAGCTAAGGTTAAAGAAATCATGGAAATGGCATCTCCCAAGAATATCAGTCAACTAAGATCACTACAAGGAAGACTCCAGTCAATCAGAAGATTTGTTTCTCAACTAGTAGATAAATGTCAATCATTTACTCACCTATTGCACAAACATGTTAATTTTAAATGGGACCATCAATGTGAAGAAGCATTCAACAAGATCAAGGCATATCTCATGCAACCACCTGTTCTAATGTCACCAATTCTAGGAAATCCATTATTACTTTATATATCAACTACCGAAGCATCACTGGGATTTTTGCTCGCACAAGAGGATAAGGAAAGAAAATAATGAGCCATCTACTACATCAGCAGAACACTAGTAGGATACGAGGTTAACTATTCATCAACAGAAAAAGCGTGGTTGGCAGTAGTTTTTGCTTCTCAAAAACTATGACATTATCTACTATCTCGCTACATCAAGTTAATAGCTAAAATTGATCCTCTGAAATATTTACTCAACAAAGCCACATTGACAAGGCGACTAGCAAAATGGATCATGATTCTAAGCGAGTTTGATATTGAATATGTTGACAGAAAAGCTATCAAGGGACAAGTCATCACAGATCAACTAGCAGAAACACCACTTCAAGATAATCATCCTTTACAAATTGAGTTTGCTGATGTTGATATCCTAACAGTCACAACAAAAGCATGTCAATTATACTTTGATGGTTCATATACATAGCATGGATCAGGAGTAAGAATTATTTTCATCACACCACAAGATCATACAATCCCGAAAGCATACAAATTAAGATTTTCATGCACAAACAATATAGCAGGGTATGAAGCATTGGTAACAAGTGTCAAAATGGTTGTAGAATGGAACATTAAATAGCTTCAAGTCTTTGGAGACTCTTAGCTCATCATTAATCAAATCAATGATGACTATCAAACAAAAGATGACAAACTCATGCCTTACAAAAATATGATTGATGATTTCAAGAAGTACTTTGTAGAAATAACTTTTGAACAGATTCCAAGAAATAAAAATAAAGCAGCAGATGCCATGGCTACACTTGCTTCTCTATTACAGACACGGGAAAATCAACAGTGTTATGAATTCCTGGTAGAAGATTTATTTCATCTTGCCTTCAATTGTCCTGATTCCCAAACCATCTGTCAACTTATTGGACATGATTCCTCTCGCTATGGCCAAACTTACACATACCTGAAAGATAACATCTTACCTCCTGACTTATTGAAAAACCAAAAGAGAAACTTTATTTGGCAATCCTCCCATTATACTCTTGTCACGGATACCCAGTTTAAACGAGGTCTAGATGGCACTCTCTTAAGATGCCTTGAGCAAGAAGAATCTGAGAAGGCCTTGCATGAAGTCCATAATGGCATTTGTGGCACTCATTCAAGTGGTCTTACTCTTTCGAAAAAACTCATACGCTTGGGCTATTATTGGCTGACTATGGAACGAGATTCTTTTAAAATAGTAAGAACATGCAAACAATGTCAAATCCATGGGAATTTGATCCATGCACCAGCACAAGAACTTCATACTTTAGCAACATCTTGGCCTTTTTGTCAATGGGGTCTTGATTTGGTAGGAAAGATAAATCCTTCCTCATCTAATGGACACAAATTCATCCTTGTAGCTACAAAATATTTTACAAAATGGATTGAAGCAGTACCTCTCATCAACATCACAGGAAAACAAATTGTTGCATTTATCTCGAACTATATCATCTGTCGCTATGGAATACCAATAACCATTATCACTGATAATGGGCAACCATTCAAGAATCAAGGTGTACAAGAGCTATGTGAGAAGTTCAAAATCTAGCATAGATTCTCCACACCATATTATCCACAGGGAAATGGGCAGGCAAAAGCATCTAACAAAACTATTCTGAAAATCCTTAAAAAGATAGTGATCGATGTTGGGAAAGATTGGCATATTCAACTAAAACCTTCTCTCCAGGCCTACCGTACCAGTATCTGCACACCGATAGGTGCCACACCTTTCTCTCTTGTATATGGATTAGAAACCATATTGCCAATCGAAGTAGAGATACCCTCTCTATGTGTGTCACTAAAAGGTCTCATCCCAGATGAAGAACAAAGAGTATCTAGACTACAAGAGTTAGAACTGATCCATGAACGAAGACAAAATGCCTTTGATCATCTAAAGGTATATCAGCAAAGAATATGCTGAAGTTATAATCATAGGGTCAAACCACGAGTCTTTCAAGTGGGAGAACTAGTGCTAAAAGAAAATCCACACAACCAGGCAGATCGAGAAAAGAAAGGAAAGTTTGAACCAAACTGGTTAGGTCCATTTGTGATCATAGTAGTACTTGGGTCAAGAGCATATCAGTTATCAACACAGGACGGAGATCAGCTAGAGGAACCTATCAATAGCATGCACCTAAAGAAATTCTATGTCTGAAAAAGAAGAAAAATCCAAAAATAGGGAAAAATCAGAAAAATCAAAAATAGTGACAAAGAAGAAAAAACAAAAACAGTGAAAAATCAAAATCCAAAAAAAAAAAATCAAATATGAGAAAAAGTGCAATAAAAACAGATGGTGAAAACCTGGCAAATAGGCGCTATCTGTCTGCTAGCTCTTCCATCTATTAGTTCATGCATTTTTCTGCTTGCATTCATTTTCCATCAGCGTTGACCATCATAAAGCCTTTGTACATATGCAGACATCCCAAGTGGCTTCTTGCCATGGTTTGGATCATTGGATATATCATAACAACTTTGTTTCTAGGCTTGGGGCAAAATCCTACACTTAGCTGGGGGCAAATTTTGGATCAATTTTGAGCTTAAATAAACAAGTAGAACAACAGTCAGACAACTCTTATCAAGCAAAAACTGAGACACATCCAACAATGAACACAAGATCAAACTATCAACTATCAAGTTATCACAAAATCAATCTAAGCACATCACACACTTTTCAGTGGATAATATCTTTTGGATAATGATTTTAACACAATTGTTCAACTTTTCTATATTGATTTTCGCTATCATGATTTCTGAGTGACTCCAGGATATCATTGACTAGAGGAACAAGGAAGAAACATGATAGTTTTCTTGTTTGCTATTTGAAAATTAATCATTAATATGTGCAAATTTGTCTCGGGACATGATCATCAAAGTATCATTGAAGACATTTCTGATTTGCGTATTGAAATGATTAATACTACCTGTTTTACGCAAGCAACACTTAGGTCATCTCGATTCAATTATACCTCGATGCTTGTGCTAACTTGCTATATCAAAATATAAGAAATAGTGCTCAGGTCATCATGGTTTAATTATACCATCGATATTTGCACTCACTTCTCACATTTCGAAAGCTCAATGATGACAAAAATGCAAAATAATCCAGTGACTAGTCCGGTCATAGTTTGCATAGCTTTACATTTTCATTTGCATTTCATTCTTGCATAGGATCCTACAAGATCCTTTTATCAAAGGTTAAATCTATCGTAGGAATCATCAAAGTATCATCACAAGTGTATACACAATCAGAATGATGACTCATCTCTCTCATGATATTGTCAACCCAGCAAAAATCTTATATTTTCTCTCTCAATAGAATCAACATCAACATATCCAAACATTTATGCAACTTGATATCAATAAAATGTTAGTTTTTTATCTAATCAACCTTATCAAATGAAATCAATCAATCAAACCTAATCGATTCTATCATGTCTTATACAGGATGCATCCTTCCTGAAACCAGACGTTCTGATCATGTCTTATATAGGATCAATCCTTCCTGAAACTAGGAAGATTCAAAATTTGTGGCAGAGTCCTACTCATGTCTTATACATGATGAATCCTTCCTGAAACCAGACGCTTTGATCATCATTGTCTTATACAGGATGAATCCTTCCTGAAACTAGACTGAATTTTGATCTTATCAATCTAATCAATCAAGATTTTTCAATCTTACCATCTAAGCAATCAAGCTAATTAAAGAGTTCGTATTTTCATCAAACCACAGTTGCAGAAATCAAATCAAATCTATCGGGATATCAATCTCGCAAAACTCCAAAGATCAATTATCTCAATTGATCTCCCAAGGGAGCATCATCATACCAGAATTTAGCAATCAAGAGTTGGGGCATCTTATCAAGCCAATATCATAAAAATGAGATTATTCTTTGAATCAACACATCATCACACCTCGCTTCAAAGAGGGGCAAAATATATACACCTAAAATTGGTCTGAAGATAATTAATTAAATATGCAATTATTTAATTAATCTCCCCTCCCCAATTTAATTGAATTCATCAACAATTTGATTAAATTTCCCCTTTCATCTACTTATTAATAAATCTAAGGATTTATTTAATAGGTTCATTTCAATAATCCCCTAATTAATTAAAACAAATCAAATTCATGAGTTGTTGAGATTAATTAGCCTTTTATTATTATTTGAATTTTTAAATTCAAATTCTCCTAACTTATACCACTCCTAAACCTAACCCATTCCATCCTAACCACCATGTCCCCTTTCATCCAACCTCTTCTAGAAGCTTTGTGACACTTGTCACTAAGTGTTCCCTTTCATCTAACCTCTTCTAGAAGCCTCTTCACACTTGTCACCATAGAGATGACAAATGTTCCCTTTAATCCAACCTCCTTTGCCAACCTCCTCCAATTTAACCATTGATATCTTCAAATCAATCTTGATCGTTGATTCCTGCCACCTCACTCTAGCCTTGGGAAATCCTATAAATAGACCTCATTTTGGAGCACAAAGGGTCCCAATTTCATATCATTTTGCATATCGATTGATTCATCTCATTTGCTTTCAAGCATTGTTACTATAGGAATCTAGCTTCTAGTTTATCATCTTAGCAATGTTATCATGTTCAATTGTAGCTTAATTGCATCTTCATTCTAGCTTATTTTCTAGCATAATCATGAAATCATATAGCTTAATCATGCTATTCTTTCTAGATCATGCATCTTCATCATTTAAATCCTCCATTTAAGTGTAGTCAAGTCACTCAAGTTTGCATACCAAGATCTGAGAGCAAAATTCATACTCGCATTTACTAGGAGGTGATAGATCGCTTAGCTATGGTTTTGTCTTTCTTTGATTTAATTCACTAACCATTTCTTGTAATGATTTATTGAGTGTTTTTGTGTTTGCAGATACAGGTACACTTCATAGAGCACGACAAACATCATATTAAATTATGTGTATGGTGAAAAGTGGATAATGGAAACAACAATATTGAAAGACTAAATGAATTCAACCACAAAACCCTAACCTAACAACAACAAAGATCCACCATAACATATGAAGATTACCTAAGACAATGCAAATCAACAAAATCACAAAGATTATACCATCACATGTCCACTAGGATTTGAATCTCCATTCTTCCTATCTCCATTGATCTTGCTTGATATACTTGCTCTCAGATTTTATGTGTGCAAAAGGGCTCAATAAAGAACGGAAATGTGGTTGATAGCTTGATTGCAAAAAGGCTTGATTACATAAGATTGATAAAAACACTTTGGGGGGGTTGATAATGAAGGGGAGTATCCTCTTATATAGAAGACACTATAGGAAATAGAGGGATAAGATTAAGAGGTGTAAAGATAAATGGTCGGCTATGATTAAAGGGTAGGTAGAGGAAATAATTAAATAATGAGAGGGTAGGTAGTATAGGAATTAAGAGATGAATGACATGTGTCATAGGTAGAAAAGGATAATGAATTAATTAAATAAATAAAGATTTATTTAATTAATAGAAATATGAGGCTTAAATAATTAAATAAATAAAAATATTTATTTAATTAGACAAGACAATTTTAGGTGTCTACATTTTGCCCCTCTTTGAGACAATGCAGCTTGTTGCATTGTTTCAAAGAAGATAGGATAAACTGATACAAATTTGCCCCAAGACGGGAACGATATGCCCCCTCAAGAGATTGGATGAAAATGTCTAAAAATATCGTAGACAACCTCTTGATAAAAAAGAAAGCCGAGAAAGGACTAGCAAGATAGGATAGAGTGACAGAGTCATGGGATAAAGAAGACTGACATGAGAGACTAGGCCTAGGGTAGTCTATAAGATAGACTACGAGGGAAAACATCCTCATTCTCATCCACACACCTAAGAGATCAGAGTGCAAAGAGAGTAGAGAGCAGTTAACAGTCAGCAGTGATTGCATTGGTGCATAGATTCAATTGCGTTCGCCGATATCAGAGGTTAGTGGATGTAGGAGAGCCAGTGAGTACCACAAAACCTCGGTGTACTTTGTTGCATTAATTGTTGTCATAAATAAATGTTAGGTAGGTCAATAAATGCATATTAGGTATGTCTTAGAAAGTGTCAAGTAGGGAAAAAGATGGGAAGGCGTGTCTGCATTGGTGTCAGGCGTGTCTAGGTAGGTTAGGCACGTTTGTGTCGAATTGAAATGCGTCTATGGTTTCAAAGGCATCTATGACAAATGCCAGCGTGTTTGTGAAAATCAGGCGCGTATGCGCAGGGCAGGCGCGTATATGCAAGACAGAGGCACGTCTATGTAATCTAGGTGTGTATTTGAAATGCAAGAATGCTTATGGAGTATGTAAGCATCTTTGTGTCATGAATGCAGGTTTATGTCCTCAAGGTTGAATCAGCAGTTCTGTGATAAACATGCATTGTCGATTGGATAAGCTACTGAGAGGATACACTCAAACAGATCTTGTAGGGAAGACTAGGATAACAGATAAGGCTAGGATTGATAATTTTGTCATAGAAAATACATTGCCAATCAGGAAACTACTCAAGAAGATACACTCAAGAAAAGACCCTAGGATAGGATAGAGTGAGGCACTTTGTGATGAACAGGGAGTACCAAAGAAATTGACAATTTTGTGATAGAGCAGACATTGTCAATTGGATTAGGTTGAAATTGACAATTATGTGATAGAACATACATTGTCAATTGGATAAGATACTCAAGAGGATACACTCAAGTAGGTGCCCTAAAAGAAAAGATAAAAGAAGCACTTTGTGATGAACAGGTAGTACTATTAGGATAGAGTGTCATATGATAGATATAAGCACTAGGATACAAAAGAAACACTTTGTGATGAACAGGGAGTACTACTAGAATAGAGTGCCATATGAAAGATATAAGCGCTAGGATAAAAAGAAGCACTTTGTGATGAACAAGGAGTACTACTAGGATTGACACAGATGATTTTCTTGACTATGGGAGGACCTACCTATGCTAGAGTCACGGGAGAGATACCCTTCGACTCAAGGATTATGACCAGAGTTGACATTGGAGGATAAAGAAGCAGTTGAGGCCATAGGATTATGATATATTATGTATATGCTTGAGTTTCAAGTGAACATGGGGTCATTGACTGCATTAGCTGAGAGATGGCACTCAGAGACATGCATGTTTCATTTGTCAATGGGTGAGATGACAGTCACCTTAGAGGATGTGTACAGGATATTGCTGATACTGATCGATGGGGAGTTGGATCCTTACGATCGAGAGGGAGAGTGAGAGGCATTGAGATGAGTCTTCTAGGATCTAGGACTAGAGATGAGGGCAGGACATGTGGCCTAGGATACCATGACAGCTACAAGATTGGTGCTATCGACAGTGTTGGCAAGAGTTATCAATGGGTTTCTTTGTCCAGATAGGGCGACACGAGGGTTGGTTGCGAGATGGGGGAGGACTCTGGAGACAATGGTGACCGGTCATACCAGGTTTTCATGGGGGCTGTGTCCACTGGCACACTTGAATTATGAGTTGCATCAATTTGTGTATCATGGATCAGCCAGATTGGGATGCGGAGTGACATTACTACGAGTATGGGCATATGAGTATCATTCGATTACACGACCGATGCACTTTAGAGACAAGGGACATGGGCGCAGTTATATACATTTGTATGATATGATTACTTCCCAGCCACAGATTGGGAGTCTAGAGTATTGGTGTTGATTGATCAATGAGATAGATAGTGTGGTATGGAGGCCTCACCGAGATTGTGAGGAGTGGGAGGATGACACAGTCGAGCTATTGTACATGTTCGGGAGTAGGTGTATGATAGGGAGGACACCATATGTTATTAAGTGGAAGTTGACAGAGTATGCAGACTATTTGGTAGGATACAACGAATGCCACATGGCTCAGGTATGTATGCATGGACAGTGAGAGATTAGGCACATTTAGGTTTGTTACTCTCTTATGATCAAGCAATGGCATAGATGCTAGAAATGGTTCCCATGCCTTGGGATATTTGGGCATATGTGGAGGACGCATGGATGGATGCGGAGTACAACATATATTGGGTAGAGTATCCATTTCCATGACTAACGGATCTAGGGGAGCTGATAGAGGGGGATGGTGGGGATGATAGTGGGGATGGTGGAGGTAGAGGTAGACAATGGAGGTGAGGTGCAGTATCAGAGAGGAGGATAGTTGGGAGGAGATATGGAGGAGAGGAGAGACAAGCTCATGTAGTCAGAGGTAGAGGTGGATTGTCTTTATAGGTGCCAACAGCATAGGTTCCTAGATAGGGATAGGGGTAGGGATAGCTACAAGAGAATCCACATGGATAGGGGGAGGAGGGAGGAGAGGTGGGTGAGCTACTATCCTTGAGAGAGATCTGCCAAGGATAGGCAGATGAGATTTAGGACCTAGAGAGGGATGGGGCAAGGCTCATGAGATAGCTGATGGACACAGAGCAGGAGAGAGATCAGGCTATCCAGTGCTACATAGAGGCTAAGGAAGCACTGAGGGAAGGTAGGTAGGTAGTAGAGGACACTGGGGTCAGATTTGCCTATGTTCTATGAGCAGCAGAGGAGATAGCCTACTAGAGAGACTTGTATTATGGAGTTATGCCACTAGATCAGCGGGCTAGGAGATTCTAGAGACCATCGCAGATTACAATGACCACTAGAGGGAGAGATAGGAGACAGACGTCTAGTAGTGGGTTCATGGGTCATCCACCACCACCAAATAGAGGGGGAAGGAGAGATGATTCTGGGGCAGGGACTTCCAAGGATCAGACTCCGTTGAGGCCGGCTGGCTCCGAGGGAGGGAGTTCATCATAAACTTAGAGGGCTCCCTATGTATCAGTTTTTGTACCATTTTTGTATGATTATGTAGACACCTTCGGGTGATTGTAGCCATATTTATTTTGACATCATTGTATCATGACAATTATGATTTTTGAGATATATATATATATATATGAGATGATTCATCCTTGCGGCAGCCATATGGATGTGTACCTATGTGATGTTGCCTCTATGGGATGCATGTTTCTATGTGATTCTTATGATATGGATGCAAATATGTACATGATAAAATGCAATGTATTTTTGTTCTTTTATGTTTTTATATGTCATGCATGATGCAAATGTGAATGTATGAAATGCAGATGAATATGATAATGCAAATAAATATTTATATGATGAGAATGTAAAATGTGTTGACATGTGTTATGTGCAAGATGTGATGCAATTGTGATATCTATATGTATGTATGAAATGCTAATATGTGGTAATGCAGGTGCAAACTACATGAAATGCAAATATTTTTGGCATGTCATTATACTCAATCAAGTGATAGTGGGCTACATAGACTCAAGAAGGACGATGGAGGTCAATCAAGAAAAGGGGATGGAAGATAGAAAATATGGAAGTGAAAGAGCTTCTTGTGCTATAATAATCCTTGAGCTTTATTATGGCAAATAGGTTATGACAATCGAGGTATAGGTTTGACCTAGAAAGTCATTGTACCCATTTGCATGGATATCAGACAGTCACAAACAAGGAATGCCCCAGTTCATATTAGACTCTCAATATCCTCATATCCTTGGACAAGTCATAGCCTTACTAAGAGACAATCCACAGACAACAAAACAATATGTGAAGATATCCCATCCTCGCCTTTCTAGTCAAAGACATCTTGGAGATAGAATCTCTAGTCAGAGACATCCCAAAAAAGCTAAAAGACATGTCACCAAAAAGATAAAATCAAAAAGAAAACCAAGACTTGACACCAACACGCAATGAAATCTTCAAGTTATTTGTGTTTCTTGCCACATATACTAACATTTTTTATTTGGTCACAATGTTGTCATCTTGATAAAGGACAAATAATGCTGAAAAACTATGTTGCTGCCAAAGTCTGCTGAAAGATTTGATTTATTAAATCCCATTGTTGTTGTTTACATCTCATCTGAAACTGACCGAATCCATGAAATTGATACTTTATTGCAAAGGACGAAAATTTATTTCAAACTTGTGATGCAAGTGTTTCTTTATTGTGGATTGTGAATGGATAGACTGAAGAAAACTAGAAGAAATTGTACTCCTCGGAATGTGGGATGCTCTTAGTTCCACACCCATCACTAGACTTAGGATTTGCCTTGGCCACGAATAGGAGCTGATTTATTATGGATGGAAAGGGGTGAAAAGGAAGGATTATTATGAATGGCTAACCAATCTTACGTAGATCAATAACAAGCCATGATGAGAATGGGTAATTTTATTATGGATGGATAGGCTATGAGTGTGTGCAAAGTGAAGGGATGATATTGAATACTAAATGAAAAGGATCAATGTCCTACACATGGTGTCGGTGACCCGATTTTTTCCATGGTACTTGCCCAGGGTGCCACCAAAGGTTTTCACCATTGGGCGAATTTATTTTTCTTTACTTTTTTCAATTTTTTTAATTTTTTTGTGTGACAAGGTGCCTGTTTGCTAGGTTTTCACCAAGTAATGATTTCTTTTATTTATATGATTTTTTTGTATTTTTGATATTTTTGATATTTTTTTATATTTTTGATATTTTTTGATATTTTTTTGTATTTTTGATATTAGGATATTCTAAAAAGCTATGTGTACAACCTGTGAAGGTGCATGTTGTCGATATGATCTTCCAAAGGTTCTCCATCTGGTGTCGAAAGTTGATATGCACCCAATCCGTAGACTATTGTGATGACATAAGGACCAAGCCAATTTGGTTCGAACTTGCCCTTTTTCTCTCTGTCTTCCTGATTCTTAGGATTTTCTCTGAGAACTAAGTCACCCACCTCAAATGTATGAGGCTTTACTTTGTGATTGTAGTTGCAATATTCCTTGGCTGAATGATGTGTAGTTTGAGTGACTATCTTCCTTGATAAAGGAATTTAGATAGAATTACTAGCGTGTGGAATACACACGCCCGTATGTGTGTCACTTAAAGAAGTTTGGACATCCCTAATAACAAATTCCTTCAAGGAAGTTCCATTAAAGGTCCATGATGTATTGCTAGAAGGGAAAGGATGTGCAGAATAAGTGGATGAGTGATGAAGGCTTATGATTGCGAAAATAAGTGAAAGTGGGATAGCATGATGGAGACTTAGGATCAACAAGTATTCTTTTTAACTTGAAATTTTAGAACTTTTGCCCCTAGTTATTTTGATATTAGGGGAGATCAACTCTTGCTCTTTTTCTTTCATAAGATTTTTATCCTTGACCTTGATTTCTATAGAGTCCAATAGATTTTGATTCTGATTTGGACTAAAGAACTTATCTTTATTTTTGACGTTTAAATTTTTCTTTTCAAAGCTTGATTTTTGATCCCCAATTAGTAAGGGATTTTTTTATTCTTGTTGATCCAAGTCTGGAAGAGGAGTAGAAATGGAATGAACAAATGAAATGGTAAAGCTATGTGAGTTCTCAAGAGGGCTAGCAATATGCTCAATAGATTCTTCATTGGAATCACTCTTAGAACTATTGATATAAAGAGTTTCTTGTACCAATAGAGGAGATTTACATTCAAACTTAGTAGCTACAACACTAGGTGGTTCACACCCAATTCCTTGATATTACAATTTTTTTGTAGGTTGTTCCTGTCGACTAAATATCTTGGGAGATAGTGGGAGTTGATCAACATGAAAGATATACTCACCACATCCCATGTCTTTAACCTTGAATTTTTCTTTGAGCTCTACTTGCTTTGATGTAGAAGGTTCAAAGGATTCTGGATCAACATATATTGATGAAGGAATAGCCTCTCGATTGACTGGGATTGTTTTTTGTGATCTAGGTCACAGATTGTTGCAATATGTGAACAGATTTGGATCGCCTTTGACAATCACTTCAACTCCATTGTGTGGTAACTTGATACATCGATAATATGTTGAGGGAACAACTCTCATTTCATGAATCCATGGGCATCCCAAGAGTATATTGTATGTGAGATCTAGATCAAGGACTTGACAAACCACATCCTTCGTAACTGGCCCAACTCTGAGAGGTAAGGTGATTGTGCCCTTGTTTGAGTGCTCTTCATCATCATATGTCTTGATGGTAAATTTTTTTGTAGCATTCACAGCTTTATCTGAATGTCCCAATTGTATTATTGTGTTCAAAGTACATATGTTCAGACCTGCTCCTCCATCTATCAAGACTCATTTTATTTAGTTTTTGTGTAGGAAGGCTTCAATGTGTAAAGGTGCACAATGTGGTTGGCTTATAGAGGCATCATCGGATTTGGTGAATGCAAGAGAATATGGAATGGAAAGGTATCTCACCATGGCTTGAAACTGGTCCATGTTCAGATCAGTGGGTATAGAGGTTTCTCTTAGGACTTTGTCGAGTATGGCTTTATGCGAAGGATAGATACGCAACAATTCTAGGATTGAGATAAGCATGGGTGTCTTCCCTAACTGTTCTACTAGGTTGTACTAAGGTTTGGCTGATGAGGAAGTGGTGGTTTTGGCTGGAGCACCTTGTAGGGTGACCTTACCTCGACGAGTTGTGACATTACATTTGGAGGTAGATTCAAAAGAAGTTCCAATGCCTTTCAGGACAACTTTGGGTCTCTGGGTAGAACTTTCAGGCGTTTTGTCCCTTATGATAATAGTAGAAACATAGTTGTCCATTAAAATGTGGTTAACGATTGAATCATAATCATGGGACACTTTGGTATAGTTAGCTTGCTCATCTGTGTTTCTGGCTTTTCCCTTGCCATGTTTAGGAAATGGTTCCTTAAACATCTCATGTTCTTGATTAGATGTATGTCCCTTGATCTCAATGTCACCTCTATCAATAAGATCTTGTATAATGTTCTTCAAGCAATGACAATTTCCTATTTTATGTCCCTTGCTCTTGTGATATTCACAATACTCATCATCATTCCATCAATTTGGTTTGATTTTTGGCTCATATGGAGGATTGTCTAGAATTGTTATTATCTTGTTTGCCACTAGCTTCCAAAAAGTTGACTCAAGTGGTTCTCCCAATGGGGTGTATTTCATTTGTGGTTTTGAAGTTGCTTGAGTATTTACTTGGTTGTTTGTAGAAGAACTTGATCCTGAAAGAATGATTTTTGTTCTCAATATGTTAGCATCAACAACACCATCATTCATTGTGTTCTTGTTCTTGTTCCAAAATCGTGGCTTTTCCTTTCCTTTAAAATCCTCTTTATTTTCTTTGAATATCTTGATGATTCCTTGCTCAATTAAGACCTTCTCTATTGCTAAGCCTTTCTCAATGACATCCTTGAAAGTGGACAAATAAGATTTCCTCAAGTCATAACCAATTTCTCTATTCACATTCTGTGTAAACATCTCTACCATTTGTTTTTGTGGAATTTTGCAAAAGCATCCGCTGGCTAAATTCCTCCATCTTTGTAAGAATGGTGAAAATGACTCCCCATCTTTCTATTTGGTATTGCACAAAGTGGTAATTGATATATCTATCTCTATGTTATATGAGAAATGTTGGACAAAAGCTTCTGCTAGATCACCCCATGACTTAATTCCAGGTGGAAGTTGGGAGAACCATTCCATAGCTTATTCACCTAAGCTTTGTGGAAACAATATCATCAAGTATGTTTCTTCTAGTGTTGCTACCTCAATGCAAGTTGTGAAAAAATGTCTTATATGTGCCTTAGGGTCTCCTTTGCCTCTGTATTTATCAAACTTTGGTGTTACAAAATGTGTAGGAAATGAAGGCATTGGAATGCTTTAATCAAATGAATAGGGACATATATTTCTCATTGTGTAAGTTTGTTTTGGTGTATTGATGTCCTCCATCTTCTTTTGTAAGTCCTTTATTTGTTGTTCCAAATTGTTTTTGGGTGGAGACCGACTTCTTGGACCATATCCCATACCTGAGCCACTGGTGGAGGAGGAGGATACTACATATATGGATGGTATTAATCATAAACATGTTCATATGGAGGAGGTCTATAATGATAATGCATGTAGGGACCACTTGATACAGGGTCATAAGGCATGTCATGAGTTTTCTCTTGTGTATTGCCCCAAAATTTGACATGGTGTTTTCTTGTGTCCAAATTTTGAGCATGCCTTTGAATATCCAATTTCTTTTGAGGTTGGTCCTTAGAATTGGTATGCGATTGAGTGTATTTATCTACAAAAGATTTCCATAAGGGTCTGCATAGACAGAGTTATTCATGAGATATTCTTTCATGAGTATCATAAGCTTGACCATGTGTATTAAGGATCTCAGGTTTTTGAAACAAGGATGATGGTGACTCAGGCACAAAACATGGTCCCCTAAGACCTCCACTATTAGGTCTCCTTTGATCCATGTTGAGTTTACTTTCTTGAGTAGGTTGATTTTCCACTATTTGGGTCATGTCAAAATCATGAGGTATCTTAGCTCCACTTTGTGCCATCACTTGAAGGAAATATTATCTCTCTTCTCATGATCTCCTCAACCAATCTACTAAAATGGAGATCCATGATAGTTTCTTCCACTTCTACTGAGTGTATTGAAATGTTGTAAACATTTTCATTTTGTGCGCCATTGTTGTTTGTATCATCCATGTTCTTAGCATTCTGAATGTTTCTATAGATTTCCATGTCAGGTAATGTGGTATGATTAGAATTGAAAAATATATTGTTGTTGTACTCATAGCCACTCATGTTTGCATACTCTTGAGCCTCTTTAGCTTCCCTCCTAGATTTTTGGGAATGGGTTTCAACCATGAACTAGGTTGTGACAAAGATGTGTGAAACTAGGTGAAAATGGAAAGAGTATGGAAGACCAAGAGTTGGATGGAATGTAAATAAATCTGAGGTGTACTTGCAATGTCCAAAGTGTAAGACCAAGTATGTATGTAGTACAGTAGGTGGGGCTTCCAAAGAGATGATAGATCTCTTGATGAGGTAAGTTGACCTTGACTTCTAGTAAGACCAAATGAGACCCAAAGGTGATAGACCTTGATGAGGGACCACTTAGCAAAATGTTGTTGTATGTATTGTGTTGACAAAGCAAGATGAGGACAAGCAAGTGACCTTTTGACTCAAGTTTAGACAAATGTGAATGTAATGCAAGGTGTAAAGCAATGATGAACTTTGTGAGACCCAAAAATAGGTTGAATGCTAGATGAAAACCCGGAGAAATAACCTAGGAATCTCAAGAATGTTGAAACTGATTTCTCTTGTTTGTTGGACTATAATTTTTTCTAATACTAGATACAAATGTGCTTATATACTTCACAGATGTGGTTCCCCAACACAAACTTCGCAAATACTGCACAAACGCACTTCTGAGAATCTTGTGAATGCAGTTTGCTATGATAACACAAACGCGTTTCTAAGAATCTTGTAAATGTCATTTTCTATGATAACACAAATGCGTTTATGTCCTACACAAACATGGTTATAGGACACATACATGTTTCTATCAGAAACAGACATGTTTCTGAAATCTCAGTGCAATATTTCCAATTTGTGAAGTTGTTGTGACCAAATCTGAATTTTTTATTGTGTTTTCATGATAAGAGGACACAATGTTGATAAGGACTCTATGTTTGTAGGTGTTTATACTCAAAATGACTCAAAGAAAGTGTGTTATTTGATGTAAAAATCTTTTGCATACACTTGAAGACACAAAAGACACAATGTTTTGATGTTTGGTATTGAATGTTTAAATGTTTAAAAGAAGACAAGCACAATTCTTATGGTTGGCTAGGACAATAGTTGTTGATCCCACATGGGATTTTCCCCGAGGCTATGCTATTCAACGAGGATACTTAAATGCTTGACCCCACTAGCTCCACCCTCAGCACTCACTTCTTTGTGGCAGCCAAGCACCAACCCCCACAAAAACTCCTCGTGGCGAACTTTGCATCTCTACTAAGAATTGTATAAGAACCATATGTGTGTGGGCCGCTCCAGAGGTCCAACCTCCTGCCCCAACAACTAGAAGGTTTTTGGTTTTATAAAACAAAAAGGTACTAGTAAGGGCATCTGCTCGTGTGGCCATACATGCGACACTTTCAACTCTGTAAATATAGAAGGCTCCCAGCCGGTAGGGGTTACACCCTACTCCTGATCAAATAAATTTGATCAAATGGGTTTATGGGGAGACATAGTGTCCGTATGAACTAATCAGCACACGTTACCCATGGCTTTCACTATGGATACAATTATTTATAGTAGTTCAGAAGAGGTGGGTTTGTCTCTCTACCACTTGGGTTGTTCTCTCCTCACTAGTAGTCCTAGTTACCACATAGGGAGGTAGGCCCTCTAAAGATTAAACACAAAGAGCCTATTGCTCAAGACACAAAAGACACTGGTTCAATTTTAGTGCACCAATTGAAGGTTTTTTTAATCTATGAAAACAAAGCACACAATGAAAATTAAAAAAAACCCTTGCCAAGATTCTGCAACAAAGATTTATTAGTAGTTTGGGTTCTTTCAAATGATTACCTCTTCTTACAAGCAAATAAGTTAGGTTTATTTTAACAAAATTCTAAAACACTTTGTGAAAATTAGGGGCCTTCGACACACAATTCAATTTCAAAGACAAGTTGTACCACTTCATTAGTTGGATCACAAGATATTATCTCAAATAAACCAGATCTAACAAATTAAACACAAGACAAAATGGTGACATGAAAACCCTAAATGAGGAAAAAATAATTGAAAAGTGCAAACCGAACACAGAAACGATTCATAGGTTCACAGACATGACTCAACAACACAGACACGTTTCAATACCCCACAGACGCTTTTCTGCAAAAAAGAAAAATAGAAAAATCCTACAGAATATAGACACGGTTAAAATGATCACAGACACGATTATGTTTCACAGACACGATTAGATTCCCCACAGACGCACCTATAATGAAATCCTGCAATCTATAAAATGAAAATACTACAGAAAACACAGACGCAATTCAGAGGTTCACATATGCGACAGAAAATAAAAAACGCAGTTCCAGAATGTGCAGATGCGAAAGTTGAAATGTTGTCTAAAATGTCAAATCTGCATCTTCAAAAATACAAAATATGCAACAAAATATGTTAAATGCAAAAGTGACAAGAGTCTCACTTGGCGTGCCAAAATGTGTATGGTGAATCGGGGATAATGGAAACAACAATATTGAAAGACTAAATGAATTCAACCAAAAAAACCTATCCTAACAACAACAAAGATCCACCATAACATATGAAAATTACCTAAGACAATGCAAATCAACAAAAGGGTAAGTGCACCAAGATGGTGAACAAAAGGGGGGTATAAGTGGCCACATTTTTATTTTTTTTTAAAACAAGTAAACCTGAACTTCAAAGAGATATTTAAAGGTCATGCACTCAAAACTAGGAGTTGCGAAAAGAATAAGAATTGTAGTACTCTAAATCTAGTTTCTAAAGTACTAAATTCTTTTAAAATTAGATAAGATTAAGAGGGCCAAAACTTTCACGCACGAAAAACTGTTCCTAATTTTTTCCGAAAACATAACATAGCTGTTTTCGTGCACTGCATAATATCTATAATTAGATTTAGTATTTTTCAAAACCCTTTGGTAGGATGATATGTAAGAGTGAGATCTATAAGTTCTGTAATTTTTTGTAATTTTTTGTTTATTATTATTTTTTTAATGATTTTTTTAAGTGACTGCATCCTAAAAATTTGGTACCTGTTCATGTGTTGGGCATAACTTGCATCAAAATAATACTAAATACAAAAAAAAAATTTAAAGCTGTATAGAATCTAGTGTAGAACAATAATATGTAATTTATTTTGAATTTGGTCAAGTATATCAAAAGTTATTTAAAAACTGGTAGACATATGTCTATGAGGACTGTCAAGGCACTAATAAAGAAAATTAAAGTTTACTATGCTAATGTTGTCCAAAAATAGAAAAATTTATATGGTCAAAAAATTGAGAAGATGTTTGAGATTATGGTGGTAATTTTAGAGATACCCACTTGATCATTTGTAAACCTGATGATGACAAAGTCGAGAAATCATGTTGGAGGATGAAAAAACGTGTAAAGGGACAAAAATGGGGGGGAAATGGGCTTGCAAGCCTTAGGGTCATTTTCCAACCCTCTTACCAAACCAAAACCTACACAGGTTTTGAAAAACAAAAAGTACCATTCATAGTTCTAAATAACTCATACAGGTTATGTAAAACTAAAAACATTTTTTTGTGTTTCACAAAACCCGTATGGGTTATGTAAAACTAAAAAAAAAAAATTGTGTTTCCCAAAACTCGTACGAGATATGAAGACATAATAATGTATGCTTGTAAACTTAGCATTTACTATACATATGTTAGACATACCTATATAATATGTGTTTATGTATGTATATATGCATATTTAAAGTTATATATACACATATTTCTATAGATATATGTATATTTATTTGTATACATGCATGTATCTCTTTTTTCCTCTCTGTCTCGTCTTCCTTCCCCCATCATCGTCTTTGTCTATTTTGATCCCTAATTAGCCTCCTTGAGTTCCTATCTCATCTCTCCCCCCTCACACTTCTCTCTTTTTCAATTCTCTCACCCTTTTCTCCTTCTCGTTCTCTCTCTACCTCATGTCTCTCACCCTCTCCTCCTCCTACTCTCTCTCCCTCTCTCTCTCATTATCCTATCCTATTCTCACCCTCTCCCCCTTCTCTCTCTTTCTCTCCCCTCCCTCTCCCTCTGCCCTCTCTCCCTCCCCCTCTTGTTATCTTCTCTCTCTCTCTCTCTCTCTTCTCTCTCTCTCTCTCTCTCTCTCTCTCTCTATCCTATTCTCCCCATCTTCGCCCTCCCTCTCCCTCTCCCTCTCTCCCAATTTCTCCTCTATCTCTCCCCCTCTCCTTATCCTATTCTCTCTCTCTCTCTCTCTGGTTATCTTGTTCCCTATTCTCTCTCTCTCCCCCTCTCCCCCTCTCTCCTTCTCTCCCTCTCCTTTTCCCAATCTCCCTCTCTCTCCCTCTCCACCTCTCCTTTTCCCAATCTCACCCTCTCCCTCTCCCTCTCCCCTCTCCTTTTCCTAATCTCTCTCTCTCTCCCTCTCCATCCATCCCTCTCTCTCTCTCTCTCTCTCTCTCTCTCTCTCTCTCTCTCTCTCTCTCTCTCTCTCTCTCTCAGGTTCTCTTCCTATCCCTTATTCTCTCTCTTACCCCCTTTGCCCCCTCTCTCTCTCTTTCTCTCCCTCTCCTTCTCTCTCTCTCTCTCTCTCTCTCTCTCTCTCTCTCTCTCTCTCTCTCTCTCTCTCTCTCCCTCTCCCTCTCCCTCTCTCTCTCTCCCTCTCCCTCCCTCTCTCCCTCTTATATTCCCACTCTCCTTTTCCCAATCTCTCTCTCTCTCTCTCTCTCTCTCTCTCTCTCTCTCTCTCTCTCTCTCTCTCTCTCTCCTTTTCCGAATTTCCCTCTCCCTCTCCCCCTCTCCTTATCCTACTCTCTCTCTCCCTCCCTCCCTCTCTCTCTCCCTCTCTCCCTCTCATTTTCCCAATCTCCCTCTCTCCCTCTCTCTCTCTCTCTCTCTCTCTCTCTCTCTCTCTCTCTCTCTCTCTCTCTCTCTCTCTCTCTCTCCCAATCTCCCTCTCTCTCCCTCTCCCTCTTCCCCCTCTCCTTTTCCTAGTTCTACATAACCCGTACGGGTTATGTAGAACTAAGGCCAAAACTTCTAGTTCTATAGAACTCGTGTGGATTATGAGAAATTGTGAATGTTCACATTAAAAATTTCCATAGCCCGTATGGGTTATGGGAAAATCTTAATATATTTTAGTCACAATGACCTAAAAACCAACATTGTAAGTTGTTTGAAGGCCCCACTACTTTTGCACATGATTTTCTGGGACAGTAACAATCAGGTTTTCATTTTTTTTTGTCACTTTTGATTTGAAATGATTGATTTGTCTCGTATATTGGATTGTTTTTGAAGTTACTTTATCATTGTTACTTTAGATTATAATAAAATGATGATCATTTGTTGTTTTTTTTGCTTTGATCATAATTGATTTGTCTTGTATTTTGGTTTTTTTTGAAGTTATTTTATTATTGTTACTTTAGATTATAACAAAATGATGATCATTTGTTGTGATTTTGCTATTTGATTGTGGACTTTCATCATGATGTTATGTGTAGGACAATGGGAAAGAAAAAGAGAGGAACAAATGAACAAAGAGAGGCAGCAAAGGAAAGACAAAGGGAGTGTATGAGGAGATTATGTGAAGGTGCGTCATCTAATGCACCTAATGAAAGTGATGAACATTCAACAATTGAAATTGATATGATGAATGCACCAAATAAAAATTATCAACATACACCAATTCAAATACATATGTTGAATGCACCTAATGAATGCAATGAACATACACCATTTGAAAATTATTCGATGAATGCACATGTTAATGAAATTGAAGAAGATATACCATTTGAATTTGATGTAATCAATGCACATAATGCACCTAATGAAAATGAAGAGCATCCACCAATCTTAACACTTAGAATAATTCGTACAAAACCAAAGTTCCTAATAGATATTGATGAAAATATTATGAAGCCAATGCATGATAAAATTTCTGAAAGAACTTGTAGAAGAATGACTAGAAGAATTTGGAATAAATATTTTGAAAACTTAAATCAAAGTGGAAGATGCCAATTAGTTGTTGTAATGATTAAAAATCTGAAATTTAAAGAGATAATGAAAATTTGGGGTTAAGAACATCCAAAAATAATAGTGAAAGAACCATTGTGAGAAAAAATTTTAATGCATACCAAGCCATTGGTTCGAAATCACGCACTAAAGATGCCAATGTTACTTGTCGTGTCCTTACATCAACCATAATGAGAAAGGAAATGAAAAAATATCGTTTAATAAGAAAAACAAGCAAGTCATTAAGGATAAGTAGAACCACATTACACTATGCCTTAGAGAGGCGAGAGAAAATTGAGGATCCTAACAATAATTCTCTTTGGGAATTCTCGGGTAGACTCCCATGCAAGGACAAGGTTGTTGTTGATGCACTAAGAACATTAATTGAGAAATATTGGCATGACAACACAAGGTTTTCACCCAACCAAAGAGATGTTGTTAGAAGGTGAATTGGAATTAGTAATCATGAGCCACATCCAAAACACTATTTAGATACAACTCAAACACAATTTTATGAAAGGTTTCTTCAAAGGTTTCCTCAGATTAAAATTAGTCAAAGATTTTTTGAGATGAGAAAACCATTTTATATTAAGATTAATCATGCACGTACTACATGTTGTTGTAGGGTCCATGTTGAATTTTTCATGTATTATGATATTTATCACTATATATGTTGTAGTTTGCACACTAACGATGTTTTGGAGGAATGTGGTCTACAAGCACCTCCTAAGTCACCGAGAGAATTTATTTCAAGTGTACTATGTAGATGAGATGACAGGTGCATTTACTATAAGATGATGTGTTTGAGAGGTTTTTGTCCTATATGTGGTGGTTTGCAACAATTGCATAGATGCCTACATTTGGATAGCACACATTAAATTGGTAAGCAACTAGTTTTTATTGGAAAATACAAGTTAGTCACATATGGTGTTAAAGATGGAAAAGAATTAAAGAGGTGTGAGTTAGTGAAAAGGGATATATGTGTAGCTGATTTTATGAAGATGTTTCATGAGAAACTAGTGTATGAGTACATAGGTCACACACATAGAGCTAGGTGGTTAGCTGAGCAATTCAAGTTGTGTAAGGACACTTTCCCCCTTGGCACTATTGTCTTTGTCATTGATTTTTCTGAGAACTATACACTAAAACCACAAAATGAAGTACAATCTATGTATTACCACTCTACACAAGTTACAATTTTTGTACACATAGCATTCATGCATGCACATGATAGCACCGAGGAGGACAAAAAGGTTATAAGAGAATATCACTTCTATATCAGCAATGATCGTACTCATTCCTCAAAGTTTGTGCAAGGATGTTGTATAGTCTTCTATGATAGTTTAAGGAAAAGAGATATAAGATACAACCAGCACTTAATATGGTCGAACAATTATACCGCATAATTCAAGAATGCAAAGATGTACTACTGGTTGACTAGGATGGATGTGACAAGTGGTGTGCAATATTTTTGGAATTTCATTGAGGCAGGGCATGTGTGAAAAGAGCTCTTACTAGAGAGGAATTGAAGTATGAAGGTGGTGCAATATTAATAGATGCAGAAACAATTGTGCAATGTTGTAACTCTACGATGGGACCAGGTAATGCAGGTAAGTCTATGGTTTCTAGATATTTTTGGTTAATACGTGAATCTAACATTGAAAACTATCTATATTGTTGTACACTTACAGGATCAAGTGACAAGCATTCATTTAGAAGTTCAAATGCAACATCACTAGTTATTTATACTAGACAGATTGCATGATTTTGCTCTTTGTGTGTGCATTTTGTGTGGGATGAATGTGAATCAAAAGAGTGGGTTGACCAATGGTCTTGTAGACCTTTGAAAACCCTAGATACATATCAACTTCCTAGAGCACTACAAATGAACCAAATTGAAGCATCATTGGATTTTGACCATGTATCAAACATAGTTGAACTAGGTAAAGGGTTGCAATTTGCTACAATTTTAAGGTATTAACTTATGCTAATTTTTTGTATTAACTTATATCCTTCTATTAAATGCAGGTCATGTATATGCAGTTATTGCAGATGAGAACAATGAAGAAGGAACATATTACTTTTTGTGTCATTGTATTGAGGCCAAAAAGAAATTGACTTCTACAGTGGTTGATGGAGAGGGTATTGAGTACCCAATAGGATCCATTGTTGTGATAGGGACATGCCTTAGAAGGTATCGTTGTTGTGTCGAGTTGTATTGAGACCTCTTAAAATCATTTATTTAGTAGTCATTGTATTGACTTTGGCATTAACTTATCCTTCTATAAAATGTAGGTACCCTATCAAAAATTATAATGCTTGGTTATTTGAGGACTTTGGGACACATAGACATATTCTTCATTACTCAAACCTTCTTGTTGCAACAAATATTCATTTGATTAAATATCATGGTAGACCTCTCAAAAATGATTTATGGAAAGTTCATGAATTTGACCATGAGGAAATACTTGAGACACTAAGGGTTAGAGTTGATCCAGAAGATTCACTTGATTGATTTTGGGCCATCTAGAAGAATAATTCTACAATATGGTAGAATAATTTTGACAATTTTGTATATATCTTTTGCGAAATGTTATAACTTCGCTTTTTTGGATGTGCTCTACATGCATATGAGATGTAATATGCATATGAGCTATAATGTGCATATGTAGATGCCAAATTTTGTATATAAAAACATCAATGAGTTGTAGTGTGCATATCTAGATGCTAAATTTTGTATAAAAAAACAATGAGTTGTAATGTGCATATCTAGATGCTAATTTTTGTTAAAAAAAACGACGAGTTATAATGTGCATATCTAGATGCTAATTTTTGTAAAAAAAAACAATGAGTTGTAAATTGCATATTTAGATACAAAATTTTGAAAAATATAAACAGTAATGAGCTTGATCGTTTATATTAGATGCCAAATTTTATATATGAAAGTGACCATTTGATTATAAATTTGTACTATTTGATTATAAATAACTATCTAATTTTGACATATGTTAAATAACTTACAAATGGGTATCTAAATATGCGAAAAAAATTCCAAGTGTTTTGGGAAAGTTTTGAGTTATTGTTAAATTACCCGATTTGAAGCGCTAGTAGGAATAGTCTAAAACCGAGAAAGGTCCTTTTAGGCAGCAACAACATGACCCCATAGGTTCAAATGGATCATCCATAAGTACCCACGGTCTCCGAGTTACACGATGTCAAAGTTTGACCTTTTTTTCCAGCACTCAAGGGAAAACGTCGCTACGAGGTGGCTCCAAACTATCAGACGTCTTGGGGAGTGAGACAATGGCACACCTAGCATAAACCCGACCACCCGGACGCACTCACATTGACAGTTCATTCCCACGACGAGCAGAACGAAAGATGCACTATTTTGCCACCTCTCACTGACGGTTTTTGATGCAACAGAAAAAATCTCACCACAAGAAAACATAATCGAGTTGTCCAAAACTAAGAGAGGATTTTTTAGGTAGAAACAACAAAACCCCATAGGTTCAAACGGATCATCCATAAGCTCCATGACCTCCAAGTTATGCAACATCAAAGTTTGACTATTTTTTCCACTTTGAGTGCTCAAGGAAAACGTTGCTATGAGGTAGCTCAGAATGATTGGACATTTTGGGGAGAGAGAAAAGGGAACACCTAGCATAAAATTGGCCACTTAGATGTGCTTGCACTGACGGTTCATTCCCACGATGAGCAGAATGAAAGATGCACAATTTTGCCACCTCTCACAGACAGTTTTAGATGCGACAAAAAAAATTTCACCACAAGAAAATGGAATCAAGTTGTCCAAAACTGAGAGAGGCTATTTTAGGTAGTGACAACACAACCCCATAGGTTCAAATAGATCATCCATAATCTCCATGGTCTTCGAGTTATGCGACGTCAAAGTTTGACTATTTTTTCCACTTTGAGCGCTCAAGGGAAAACATCGCTATGAGGTGGCTTAGAATGATCAAACATCTTGGAGAGTGAGACAAGGGCACACCTAGCGTAAACTAGGCCACCTAGACATGCTTGCACTGATGGTTTGTTCCCTCGATGAGCATAACGAAAGATGTATTATTTTGCCACCTCTCACTGACGGTTTTTTATGTGATAGAAAAAATCTCACCACAAGAAAATGGAATCGAGTTGTCTGAACCCGAGAGATAATTTTTTAGGTAGAGACAACATGAACCCATAGGTTCAAATGGATCATCCATACATTCCACGATCTCCAAGTTATGCGATGTCAAAGTTTGACCTTTTTTCCACTTTGAGCGCTCAAGGGAAAACGTCGCTAAGAGGTGCCTCGGAATGATCAAACGTCTTGGGGAGAGAGAAAAGGGCACACCTAGAATAAAAATGGCCACTTGGAGGCACTTGCACTGATGATTTTTTCTCACGACAAGCAGAATGAAAGATGCACTATTTTGCCACCTCTCACTGACGGTTTTTTATGGTTTTTGATGCGACAAAAAAAATATCACCACAAGAAAATGGAATCGATTTGTACAAAACCGAGAGAGGATTTTTTAGGTAAAAACAACATGACCCCATAGGTTCAAATGGATCATCCATAAGTTCCATGGCCTCCAAGTTACGCGACGTCAAAGTTTGACCATTTTTTCTACTTTGAGCGCTCAAGGGAAAATGTCACTACGAGGTGGCTCAGAATGATTAGACATCTTGGGGAGTGAGACAAGGGAGAACCCAGCATAAACCCAACCACTTGGATGTGCTTTCACTGAGGTTCATTCCCATGATGAGAAGAACGAAAGATGCACTATTTTGCCACCTCTCACTGACGGTTTTTGATGCTATAGAAAAAATCTCACCACAAGAAAATGAAATCGAGTTGTCCAGAACCAAGAGAGGCTTGTTTAGGAAGAGACAACATGACCCCATAGGTTCAAATAGATTGTCCATAAGTTCCATGGTCTCCAAGTTACACGACGTCAAAGTTTGACCATTTTTTCCACTTTGAGCACTCAAGGGAAAACGTCGCTACGAGGTGGCTTGGAACGATCAGACATCTTAGGGAGAAAGACAAGGGCACACCTAGCATAAACCTAGCCACTTGGACATTCTTGTGCTAATGGTTTGTTCCCACAATGATCAAAATGAAAGATGCACTATTTTGCCACCTACTGGCGGGTTTTGACAGTTTTTGATGCAACAGAAAAAATCTCACAACAAGAAAACAGAATCGAGTTGTCCGAAACCTCACCTAAGCTAACTCATCCTTAGGTAAATTTTAAATCTTCTTTTTGCGCTCAAGTCTTGTATTAATTGGTTCTTGAAATGATGAATTTCGCTCCATAAGCACGAGTTTATGAAATAATAACTTCACTCCAATATCTTCATGCATGAAGGACTCAAAGAAAATTCACTCAATCAAAATAAACAATATCACCATTACTGGTGTCGGTACTTGGGTATACACAATATGAGAAATAGATAATTGAAAAGTATACGTCATATGAGTTACAAGTAATGAACAAATTGGATCACATTTAAAGACATATACACAATGAACAAGTTTGATCACATTTCAATAGCAAATAACTAAGTTTCAAGAATATCAAGTTTCATATATATCAATTTACAAATTGAATCGAATATCAAGTTTCATATATATCAAAATGAACAATAATCGTGTACATATCAAAAAATGGCATAGATGCCAAATCAATAATAGTTACAAAAATGTGGCATGTGCCATGTTTGTCAAAGTCTATATATACATATACAAATGTCAAATATATAAAAAAATTGGTCCTTCAATGACCACAACTATAACTATATGTCTCTATCAGTATCTATGACTGTGGCGGATCATCAAAATCGAGCCTCTTTGAAGCAGTACATGTCTCTGCAAGTGGCTACACAAGGACAATTCAAATGTTGAATAAGATATATTTTCTCAATATAACATCAAAATAACTAATTACTGAACTCTAAATTGTTTGAAGTTGAAATGTTGATTACCTGATCTCTGTCTTCTGCAATTGGGTGAGGTTGAGGATTCGTGGTATGTCCTCAAGGGGGTTGTAACTGGTAAAACAACATTAATACATGTTAATAACATATATGTCAAATAACACATTAAACTAAAAATGAATAGACTAAAAAACTAAAGCATATCAGAGCCTCAGATGGATGTGTTGTGGTTGTAGGAGGCAAAGTCACAGATGAATCATGTACGACCATTTCCTATATCCATGGTAAGTGATCCAAGAGGAGTTAACTAGAGGGTTTCAACTCTGTTGTGCAATTAGTGAAAAGGAGTTGATCTAAGACAAACATACTTTTTCCCTTGGTCGTGTTGGATCCCATAATATACGTGTAGGACTTCTACTGAAATGGAATGGTAGAATAATAGTAGGAAGTTTGGAAGGGGCCTATAATAGGTTAAAGACAATTATACAAGTTAATAACCCAAAGTTGTTGACAAACTAGACAAAACAAATATTTTTAACATATGTAGAACAAATTCACACCGAAGCCTCGTATAGTTCTCCTGTAACCTTAGGAGGCCTAGTCTAATCCGATGTAGCTATTGCCATTTCCTGTATGAAAAATGATAACATATGATATAGACATAAAAGGATTTAGTTATTTCGAACAAGCAAGAATGCAATCCAAAGTGAATATGAAGATATCACCTCTTCCCTCTACTGAACCTCATCGACATCAGGTGCATTCATTAATTTCGTAAACCCCATATGTTTCTATATATAGAACAAATAAATTAAGTCTATTTATCAATATCTACATATACATGTTTAATCATAATACATTTCAACAAATGAATTTAAATTCTACTGAATTACCTTCTGTCATTTGGGTGTCCGAGAGGATATATTTTTCTGCCTCAGAGTGCTAGAGGATGGCTTTCTCACATGAGATGTCCTCAAGGCAGGTGGGGTAAACTAACAAAAAAAAATTAACATAAGGGAAAATAGCATGTATTTAATATATCACTTAAGTAAAAAATATATAAATCTAAATGGTACCACAAAGCTATCTTGGCCAAAGTCAATGGCCAAAAGCATGATATCATCAAGTTGGGACATCTCAGCCACTGATAAGCCCTATAAAAACCAAGTAATGATAAATATAATTAACAAAAGATATTTTGAAACCAATGTATTATTATATTTTTAATAAATTTACAAATCTTTACCTCTGGTGATGAAACTACTCGTGATCGTGGAGTCGACTGAAAAGTATGTGGTGTACTCCTACCACCTATTGCACCCTGCAATGCATTTTATTTATATGTCACTTTAAGTTGTTCTAAAAATAAAAACTCATTTCTTTTTATAAGATTTAGTTACTTAATTGATAACATGTCATAAACATAATTAAACGCACCTGTGTCTGATAGAGAGGGTACAACATATTGATCAGTTTGTCGGTGAGGGCCACATCCTCTATAGTGGAAGCATGGCATCTACTCCTGTATAAATGAATGATATATCAATCCATCCTCGTCTATGTCAATGTCTACACCAAAACATACACCCTGGCAGGTGGGGCACATATGTTGAATGGGCTGGCTCATGCCAAATGATGCATAAGGTGACGCTGATGAAGGAGGTGTCACTGGTGAAGGAGGTGTTGCTGATGAAGGAGGTATCACTGATGAAGGAGGTGTCGTAAGTGATGGTACATCCTCTACTTTGACCAGCTATGTGCCATGCTGAACAATGACATCAGTCAATGATGTAGCTGCTTGAAGAGTTTGTAATTCCACAGACTCCTTCAAGGATATAGGGATAGTGACATGAACCATGGGTTTAGGAGTTGTACGCCTCCTATGTTATGGCTCTACCACCCTATGTGCCCCAGGTCTATCCTACGCAGAGCCTCTCCCTCTACCCTGAAATTGCCAGATGTCAAAGTAATTCGACTTCTCGCCAAGGATAAACTCACAATACAACTTTCTAAAAAATATAGAGGCACCTCCGAATTATTACAAGGTGGTTGGTCAAAGACCATATACCACCTATCCCAAAAATCTTCTTTCAACCTAGCATGAAAAGACCAATGTATAGGAAACCAAATTGTATTTAGTTCTAGGTTGTTACTGGTAACAGGATCAGTGAAAAGAGCACATATGTCAGCTTTACCTATGGCCTTTTTTTTTCACTTGATCATATGACAACCCATCCGCATAAAATGTTTGACATCTATCCCTCCATGAAACCTATTTCGTAACCTCTCTAGATACCTTATTTGCACTATTAGCCATTGTTTCTAGTGTTCTGGCGAGGGTTGAGTGGTACTTAAGCCTAGATGACCTCAACCTATTCACCAATATAGAAATTTGGGCACTATTTTGTTTAAGGTTATTAATGAGATCATCTTGTGTGGCATCTACATGATCTAATGGAGGATGTGGAGGATTTCGAGGTGGCGGTAGTTGTTGAGGAGCAACATTTTGAGGATTTTGAGGGTTTTCTTGTTGCTCATGTGCAATGTTTACAGGGTTTTCTTATGTTGCTTGTGCAGGAGGAGGTCTTTGTTGTCTATTTCATTTTGCGGGATTGCTTGAATAATTTGACATCAAATTAATAAAAATAAAACTTAAATCAATTAAAAAACCCTACTTCAATTAAAATGAAAACAAAAATAATCCAACCAATCAAATCTTACCTGTTCGATGGGGTGCCATTGTTGAAAATTGCTCTTAATGTTGGGAAAATCCAAAATAATTGCAAACCCGTGAGGGTTCTATGGTTTTTTGGCTTTCCCTTGTTGTTGTTCCATGGGTTTTGGCATTGAAAATGGCCAAAACCCATGGCCTACACAAAAAAATATGTTTCTCAAAACCAGTACGGGTTTTGGAAACTTTTAATTTTTTTATTAAATAACCAAATGTTCCTCAAAACCCATATGGGTTTTGAGGAACTTTTGGTTTTTTATATTGTTTTTGGCTAGGCTTGGTGTTACCAAGCCTAGCATGTTTTTGAATTTTTAGGAACCCGCACGGGTTATGAAAAATTTGGTTTTTTTATGGCATGTGGCCACTTTTTTGTTCACCATCTCGGTGCACTTACCCAAAATCACAAAGATTATACCATCGTATGTCCACTAGGGTTTGAATCTCCATTCTTCCTATCTCCATTGATCTTTCTTAATATACTTGCTCTCAGATTTTATGTGTTCACAAGAGCTCAATAAAGAATGGAAATGTGGTTGATAGCTTGATCGCAAAAAGGCTTGATTACATAAGATTGATAAAAACGCTTTTGGGGGGTTGATAATGAAGGGGAGTATCCTCTTATATAGAAGACACTATAGGAAATGGAGGGATAAGATTAAGAGGTGTAAAGATAAATGGTCGGCTAGGATTAAAGGGTAGGCAGAGGAAATAATTAAATAATGAGAGTGTAGGTAGTGTAGGAATTAAGAGATGAATGTCATGTGTCATAGGTAGAAAAGGCTAATTAATTAATTAATTAAATAAATATTTATTTAATTAATAGAAGAAATGGGATCAATTAAATAAATAAGAGTATTTATTTAATTTAGGAAAAGGAAAATTTAAATAAATAAAAGTATTTATTTAAATGAGGAAAGGCTTAGAAGAGGATTAATGAATTAATTAAATAAATAAAGATTTATTTAATTAATAGAAGGATTAAGCTTAAATAATTAAATAAATAAAAATATTTATTCAAGTAGACAAGACAATTTTAGGCGTCTACAAATTAAATTGCACATAATGAAAATAAAGATCATAAAACTTCATTTTTAACATGATAGTACATGCATAAGAATTTAAATTATCCCCTTAAGCCTATCCTAATACAATTACATGTCCTAGATCTACACTCAAATAAAATTAAAGGGAATCTAATTCAATCAACAACATATTAAATTAAATTGCATGCAATGAAAATAAATCATGTCCCCTTTAGCCATATCCTAGTAGTAATTTAAATCATCCCCTTAAGTCGTATACTAGTAATTACATCCCCTTTAGACATCTAAAAATCATTTATCTATTTAATGACATCCCCTTACTAAGACTTAAACCATTTAAAGTTCAACAAAGAAAATTTCAAAAACCCAAGTAAACAATATCATGTGCATACATGTGTAGTGAATAAGAGTTTGAGTTAGACCCTTAAGGACCATGTCCTAACTATGTATCCCCTTAAAACATAAATATAAATGTCAAATCAATTGTTCAATATGTATTCTCTCTCTCTCTCTCTCTCTCTCTCTCTCTCTCTCTCTCTCTCTCTCTAGGCCACATCAAGTGGTTCAGCCCGCTCTTGGATAACTTGTAATATTCTCTCATGATCATCAGTATCTAGTCTCCACTTATGAATGCTACGTTCTAGGGCTGGATGAAGAGTTAGGGAGATAGCAATTACAAGGTGGCTATATTGATAGACCTTGTTGTCACTTTGATAATCAATAAAGTGAATCCCATGTTTAACTAATTTGTTTTTTTTAAATATGTTCCTTGCAAAACAACAAAACCTACATGTGTGAGAAAGAAAAATTTTAATTAGATTTAAAAAATTTATATTTAAAACAATGTATCAGATAGCTAGAGATCAATGTGAATGCAAGATACAACTTTAAAATCTATTAATAAATAGATGTCAATATAAGATTTAAAGTGCATTGAACCCATGGGAAACAACATTTCACCACTTATTTCTGGTTTTGTTAACTTCTTCCTCTCCTTTGTGCAATGTAATAAATAGTAACTAACACCTTCTACATTTTCAGGCTCTAATATGACTGCAAAAGCATGTCCTGCAATAAATTTATTGGTCAAATTTGTGTATGTACACATATAAATTAAATCAATAAATTTAACTAAATTAAATATATTGAATCATGAACTTAAATTGAAATTTTTTGGTAAATTATTTATACACGTACCAATTTTGATCAATCCTGAAATATGATCATTTTTCATCCTCATCTCCATAATTTGTATTAGTAACTTCCAGTGGCACCACCTTCCATGCATTCACATATCCACATTGTTGGTTAATGCATTCGTTAGAGTTTGCAGAAATGCAGTCGAAACAAAAGCATGAGTAATCCCTTGTGTACAATGACCACATGAGACTATCTGTACTCATGACAAAATGCAAGGATCTTGTTTTCTCTATCGTCTTGCATCCATGCATTGATCTTCTATCCACATCTTCAAAACAATTTTTTTTTAAATTTTTACATAAATATTCAATTCAATTATATATATTAAGTAAATTTTAAAATTTAATTTAATAATTTGAAAACTTAAAACATTTGAATTAAAATATTGAAAGATCGTAAGTTTGTACTTGATATCTCCCAAAACACTGTATGGTATGACTCGATCGGATCCTGGTGATGTACTAGCCTCATTTGATGTAAAGTGTGTCTTGCACCATTCAACAACATTATGTGCTTCTTTTATTCGAAATCCCTGATAATTCATTTGATACTTTCTTAAAGCATGATTGATGCAAGCTCCTGCATCATCATGTTCACCCTTTCCATGTCCACTCTCAAAGAAACTCCAAATATGTGGTATCTTTTGGTTTCGATGATATCTACATAGTGCATAAAATGGGCTTGATGATTTGAATTGCACCGCACATCAATCTGACTAAACAAAATACTTCTCAATTTGTATGCCCCTATTTTCCAAATAACCAAAAAAACTCTTAAAACAATGTTCCACAAAATGTGTGTCATGCACTTTATAATCACTAACATAAAAGTGATATTTTTTCTTGATGACCTGTGCTTCAAATGTACTTTCAACACCATCCACATCTAATTGTGCATGTCGATAACACACCGGGATCATAATAGTGATCTACTCTGAAAAGTAATATTCCAATTAAATTTGCTTTTGACGAACAAAAGAGTGATTTTCGGCAAAGTCGACAACTGATAGAATTGTTCCAAGTGGGAAAGTGTCTCTAAGTGTTTGGAACTGTTGTGCTCACCACTTAGCAAAAAAAGCATGATGTGTTGAATCAACCTGGGAAAATTTTCTAGAAAGGTTCCAACAGGTATCTCCTCTTCAATATACTCTAACCTTGTGGATTCTTTCCCAAATTTTATTTCAAACTTTATGTATTTGTAACTCTTACATTTTACCATCCTTGTCATGTCGGTATCTTTGTTTCTCAAAGGGAATTTAGCCAAACTACCACAAGTTTCACATTTTCCATTTATGCAATCTATTTGACCTGTTGCATTATCATCTGATTTGTCACATTAAATTGATGCTATAAACTAACTTGATTGTTTAGGTGGAGAATTTTCAAAACCAACACTTTCTTCTATCATCTTTAAAAATGCTTGATAGTATAGATAAAATTCAATATGATAATGACAACAACACATTTCAAAAGCTTTGTTTATCTTCACATAATAGGGCTTTAATCTTTAAAACATTGTTTGTCCAATCTTATGTTTGGATTTGAATTACATAATGAAAAATACAATTCATGTTGCATGGTGTCAAACCAATGTTTTGTATGTAGCAAATATTCATTAGGCCCAACCCTATGTTTGATGACATCTCTACTATTTGATGAAGGATGTGCATGATCATTCCAAAATGTAGTGACCAGGTTCCTAACTCCATCTTCAATTCTGTCAGAATGAGAAGCTCTACACATTATTGCCCAATTTCCTTCCAATGTACTATCATCCAAATTCTTTCTCCTTTTCACATAACACGATATTGTCTTCCTACTTTATCCAATCTCAAATGAAAGTGAGGAGATTTGTCTTATTTGCAACATGTTTTTATTTGACATAGACGTCAATATCACTCTTCTTTAAATGGTCTTATCCATAGATCTAGATTATTTCCCAATTGAACCCAAACAACCCTTAACACTTTCAATAATATCTTTTTGTAGGTTGGAAAATTTCCTCTTCTTCAATGTAGTATCTACACCCAACAATTTAAATGGCTCTTTTAACTCATTAAGAAGTTGAATTGATAATAGTTGGGCTTTTTCAAGTGTATCAAGATTCTCAAACTAAGCAAGTATTTTCTTTGACTTTTTATTCAATATCCTCTTATTAGTATGTGTAGGTTGTTCAACATAATATCTTAGTTTCTCCACATCCATTTCTATTAAATGATCTAAGCTTATGTAATTGATTTCACTTTATAGATTGAGCTAGATCCATATTCTCATTCATACCAGTAGTAGGAAGAAATATTGACCTTTCTCCAACTTCCATTGCCTGAAATTGTGTTACCCCTTGTCCAAACTTTTCTTGAGATTCATCAAGTTGAGCTTGGGATGACCCTTGTCCTACTTCAATAAACTGAGCTTCAACTTGTTTTTGTGCTTGAGATACATAAAAAGAGTATTAGAGAAATATATAGAGAGACTAAACATTTTTTTATCACCCAAGTATTAAGAATATTAAAAGGAGTTCAAGATAGAGAGGGAAGTAAAGATGTGCATACTTGCTTGAACTTGGGTTGACCCTTCTCCAACTTCTATAGCAAGAGAATCCACTTGATCTTGTGCTTGGCCAGTAAGGAGAGTATGAGAGAAAGTATGAGAGAGAGAGAGAGAGAGAGTCTTAAGGGGATTCTATCAAAAGTTTAACTATGAAGTGTTTTTTGTCTAGTTTGAGGTTTTATTTTGTAAACATTGAAGACACGGTAGACATAATGCAAACAATTGTCCTTATTTTATCACCGGATTACAAAACTTTAAGCATTCAAAACCATATAACCATAACACATAAACTCAATACCAGAATACATAAACCAAATGTCAAAATAGAAGATGTAGCAATTATACATAAACATAAATCACAAAATATTAACCATCCATCCATAACACATGACACCAAGATTTGTACATGGAAAACACGGTAAAGGGAAAAACCACGGTGGGAAGCCTACCCACAATCAGATAATACTTTTATAGTAAGTATGTGATTACAATATGAAGGGGCCTGCACATTTAGGAAGGCCAATAGCCTGGAATGCACTGCTCATCACAAGGAGCCTCATTGATTACATAAAACATCGAACTATAATCTGGAATGAAGATTGAACTGCAAGTATAGCATCTGCTATGCCTAAGTACAGTTATGGTTAAGCTCAATATTGGAGGCCTTAAAGCTCTCTTACAAACCTAATTTGATTACCTATGATCAACCAAAACCTCTGCATATGACGACAATAGTATTTTCACATAGATAATCCTATATGCCATAATCCATTAAGCCCATACATCCATACACGATCTACAAAGAGATCTTACATCATATTTATACCAACCCGTGACCTATAATAATTAGGTCGGCCACCTAAAAGATAATAGAATCCACAATCCAATGATCAACCAAGTTGTCTCAGGCCAAAAATAATGTAAACCAATCATTAAATCTCACTAGTAACGCATCAGGAACATCCGCTGACACGTTACATAAACCGATCCATAACCTAGATAATATAAGACCCAAAGTAGGTCACCATAAACTAAATCGAACACCACCAATCAATAGAAACATGAACAAGATAGCCATCAGCATCCTGATAGCCATCTAGAAATTGCACCAACACCACTTATCATGTGCATCAAAATATCTTCAACAGAGTGTTGGTGTTGAGTTGTCATTGATGTCAATTGGTATTGTAGACAGGATACCGGTAGAGGTATGTCATCTGGTATGAAGGAGAGTGTACCGGTATGGTGAAAGACAATTAAGGTATTGAGAAGATTAACATGAAGACTTGTCAAACCAGTATGGTGGAAGACAAGTAGTTATTGAGACTATAAGTGATTGGTATCAGGTGAGATGCATGTGTGTGCTGGCATATTGGGTGATAACCGGTAGAGATTAAACTGGTCTAGAGTTTGGTTGCATGTTTGTGATGAAGAGGTAGAATGGTAAAGTAATAACAAATCACTAGAGGTGGAGATGTGCTACTAGTGAAATGTGAACTATCTATTAGCAGGAGGAGAAGGTCTCACCAGTAAAGACATATATCGGTATGAGTTTGCGGAAGGTTCAAGTATAAACTAACTATGTGTTGGTGAGCTAAGTGATGCCATCTGGAGCTGAGGTGGTAAACATGAAGAGGTCGATGAAGCCTCCATCATCATGGTTGTTGAAACAGATAGTCGACATTAATGAAACAACCATATATTACAGGATTGTAACTGACTGATGCAACTCAAGGAAGAAATTATAACAGAGGAAGATCACAGAGTAGTTGGCCCCTAGATCAAAGAAAAGAAATCAGATTGCAAGAAGATCTCGAGAAGGAAACAACTGAGCTTTTTAAGAGTCGACAGATTTCAAGGTAGAAAATCATGTACGAGATTGCTATCTTTAGCAAGAATGCATTGGATAAGCGAAAATGTGTACAGATGCAATCCTGAAGTATAGGCGATCGATCCAAGACAAACTGGATCGGATCTCATGTAGATTGTGTCAGGAAAAGGAAACCCTAACTGCTCCGAGTTTGAATTATTTCTTGGCGAGAAAGCTCAAGTTTAAATATGATGACTTGAGACTGTTAAAGGTGCTTCTACAAAGTGAAGACAATTGTAAATTTTTTGTCTAAAAGCCTAAGAGATAAACACTTCAAGTGTTTATGAGTGAAGATCTAACAGATAAGGAGAAGTAGTATAAGCTAGTGTAGGTAACAACCGATAGAGTGTGCATTGATCACAGAGGTGAAAAAGTGGCAGAGGTTGTGCCTGATTAAGAGTGATCAAGTGTGAGTTGAAGGTAAACATACATTGTGAGAGGAGAGTTAGAAAAGTTATCAGCAAAGTCAAGTTGCAGAGTGGGTGGAGAGAATACAAATCAGTAAGGGAGAAACTGGTAGAGGAGAATGTTGTAAGGTTGCAAAACTTCATTTGCAACAATGATTTCATTTTTATATCTAAGATTCATATTGTTGTCACTGAGTTGTAGCTTAGTGTAGGGGTTGTAGCTCCTTTAGGTAGTAGCCTATAAATTGTGCAAGGGTTGGTGCTCCTTTGATTTGGTGCTCATAAATTAGGGGTTGGTGCCCTAAATATTATAATCAGGGTTTCATTGTGAGGCTAGATTGGAGCAGAAGATCTCTAGCAGCTATTCTCACCAAGGTTTTTCCCACATTGGGTTTTCCTCATATATATCTGGTGTTGTGTGATGTATTCTTATTCATATGTGATATTAGTGTGTTAGGTAGTCATTTCACACACTCTAGTTATATTGTTTAAGTTAGCGGTCAACATTCAACTTGTCCTCTACTTTACCGGTATCTCTCTGTTAGAGAAAAAGAGTTTAAGTCACTAATTCACCCCCCCTCTCAGTGATCCATTGTGTTCAACAATTGGTATCAGATCCTAGGTACCCTATTTTGTCAAAAGTGTTCTCTAGCTTGGGTAGATCCTCTCAAGTGTTTACAATGGCAAGAAATGAATATGCCTCCTCAAAAGCCCCCATGTTTGATGGTGTCAACTATGCCTTCTGGAGTAGAAGAATGGAAACCTATTTTTCCTCTTTAGGTTTTGATGTATTGATGTTGGTTTTGAATGGGTATATAGTCTCTAATAATCCCCCTACTGATCCAGATGCTGAGAGGGAATATAAAAACAATGCTAAAGCTAAGAATGCCATGCTTAGTGGGTTGTCTGATAATGAGTTTGTCAAAATTATGCATTGTTCTTTTACCAAGGAGACTTGGGGTAAGTTGCAGAAGATATTTGAAGGTGATTCTAAAGTCAAGGAAGCCAATTTGTAGACCTTTAGAGCACAACTTGAGGGTTTGAAGATGAAAGATGAAGAGAAGATAGATGACTATCTCCAAAGGGTTGATGAAATAACAAATACCATTAGAGGGCTTGGAGAAGAAATAAAAGATGAGGTGGTAGTGAAGAAAATACTTAGATCTCTTACATCTAATTATGATACAAAAGTCTCAACAATAGAAGAAGCAAAATATCTGAAAGTCTTTACAATGGATGAGTTGTATGGCTCCCTAACTACTTATGAGATGAGGACTGTCGGTACTGATGCTATGAAGAAAGAAGTTGCTTTCAAGACTTCAAGAAAAGGAAAAGAATAATATTCTCATGATGCAACTGGTGAAGACTCTGATGACATCATGGAAAACTTTGTCAGAGGACTCAAGGTAGGTTCAGGCAAATATAAAGGCAAGCTGCCTTTGAAATGTTTCAACTGCGAAAAGATTGGATATTTTGCTGTTAAATATACTTATGGTGATAAGAATGAAGATGATCAATCAAATGGTAGCAGATCATTTAGTAAGGATAGGAAGAAAAATTTCTATCGACATGGTAGAAAAGGCTACCAGAATCAGAGCAGTCTTTACACACATGAAGATGATACCACAGATGAGGAAAGTGTTTTAGATGTTTGCTGTAGTGGAGATGAAGTTAGAGAAAATATTTTTATGGCTCAAGAGGTAATGGTACCTGAAGAAGCAGAAGAAGAAGAAGAGAAAGAAGGAGAACTCATTAGTGCCCTAGATGAGCTAAAGAAAACAAGAAGAAACTTAAAGAAGGTAAAAAGGGTTGCAGCTAAAGAACAAGAATCAGTGGAGAAATCTCTTGAAGAGTCCAAGAGAACTATTGTAGATCTAAAACTCCAATTGGAAGAGGCGAAGAGGATGTGTGAAGTCACCAATACTGGTCTGAGTGAAAAGGAAAAGGAACATCAGAATCTAGAAGAAGAAATAGTGAAAGTCCAGAAGGACCTAGAGAAAAGTTAGAAAGAAATAAAAGTGAGAAGCAAATTTGAAGGAAGCACTAAAGCCCTAGACAAGATGTTGAGCAAACAGAAGCAATCCAAAGATACCAGTGGCTTAAGTTTTTCAAGAAGGTCAAAGCTCAAACAACAAAGACACAATTGATAAGGATATACAGTTCACTTCCTCAAATAAAGGTGAAGAGAAGAGGACATTCATGGTAGGAAAGGATACTGGCAAGAAGACATATGCAGATGCTTCTAGAAATCGCCACACAAACTGGTATGCTCAATCAATGAACTGAAGACCATACTCAATGCACCGACATGCAAATCCAACGAGAAATGCAAGTATTGATCACAAAGGATTCACAAGGGTGAGCAACATGAAAGGACGACCCCCATTGAGGCATTCGTTTACAGGTTCAAGACAACCTAACTGGTATGTTCCAAATTTTTATGGTTATTGTCACCAGTGTAATAAGTTCGATCATAGAATGGAAGACTATACAAAAATGAGTGTCAACCCTAGTTTTGAGAGTATAAAATCATTTGTTGCATTACAAAGTACAAATGTCACATGTTATAATTTCAATGAGTTTGGTCACAAGAGTTATAAACGTAGGAGTAATATGCAAATGTCCTACAAGAATGCATTGAGTATATCTTATAGTGCTAATGTGAAATGTTATAAGTGTCAAAATTTTGGCCACATAGAAAGGTATTGTTAGTTGAGAACTGACAAGCAAAAGAGAATTGTACCGAATGAGAAGTTGGAAATAAAATTGGAACACAAAGTGACAGCAGAGGAAAAGAAAGAAGAGAAATTAGTTTGGGTAGAGAAGGAGAAAAACAAGATAGAGTCCAACCTGATTGTGCAGACTCCTCTACATGTTGAAAGGAGGAATTTATGGGTAGTTGATAGTGGTTGCTCAAATCACATGATCGAAGATAAGAAAAAGTTCATCAAGCTTGATGATTGGAATGGTGGTTCAGTCTGGTTCGGTGAAAACTCCTCCATCAAGATCAAAGGTTGGGGTACACTGAATATTGATGGAAAGCTCAAGGCTCATGATGTGTACTATGTGGAAGGTTTGAAGCATAACCTGCTGAGTGTAAGTCAAATGTGTGACAAAGGGTACAAGTTCTCATTTGACTCTACCAGTTTCCAAATAAGGAAGCAGAGTACCGATCAGGTGGTAGCAGAAGGAAAGAGAATAGAGGGTAATGTCTACAATCTGAAGGAATGCTATGAGTCCCAATGCATGATGGGACAAGTTGATGAAAGTTGGTTGTGGCACCGAAGACTAGGACATGTGAATTTTGACAATCTGGTTAAGAGAAGCAAGAACCGGTATGTGAGAGACATACCTCAAATCATAAAACCGGCAAGCACATTCTATGATGAATGTGTCAGAGGTAAGAAAGAAAAGGTCATCTTTAAAACAAAAGAATATAACACCTCAAGACCTTTGGAGTTGATACATACAGACTTATGTGGGCCAACAAGGACAGGAGCATTAGCTGGAGAAAGGTATTTCATGTTGTTCATAGATGATTTCTCAAGAATGACTTGGGTAACCTTACTGCATGACAAGTCACAAGCATTTGAGAGATTCAAAATTTTTAGGAAGATGGTGGAAAATGAAAGTGGTCACCGGTTAAAATGCTTAAGATTTGACCGAGGTGGAGAATTTTCTTCAAATGAATTTGTTAACTACTGTGAGAAATATGGAATTCGAAGATAGTATTCAGTTGCAAGGACACCTCAACAAAATGGGGTGGTAGAGAGGAAAAATAGGATAGTGAAGGAGATGGCTAGGACAATGTTGAATGAGGCCAACATACCGGATATATACTGGAAGGAAGCAGTTAATATTGTTGTCTACACTTTAAACCAGGTTCAGTAAAGGTTGAACAATAGAATGACCCCTTATGAGTTATGGAATGAAAGGAAATTGTTGACATTTGCATGAAGATTGCATTAATGATATGTTATGTTGCCATTGATGTCAATTAACCAGTAATGATATTGTTGATATTGTGGTATTATTGTTTTGTAACCGATAGGATGAATAAGTGAAGGAAACTGTAATCAGTATAGGAAGAATTTGTGGAGTGAACTGGTAACCGGTGTAAACCCATCTATTGATGTAACTGGTAAACCCCACCTATTGTTTTTGATAAACCCTAACTGATTAAGTTTTCTAAATTGGTTATATTGATTTATGATCTGTTGATGAGTGGTAATGATTATGACACGTATGGTTATTGTATGAAGACAATTTCAAGAGATTTTGGCAAGTTGTTGTAATGGTTTTTTGTCTAGGGAATGAGAAAATGTATTGCATCTAATGCAAAGCACGTGATGAGTTACTAAGTTCGATGAAGCGGTGATCAAGGAGAGATCAAGGTTTTCTTGATTGATGTGCAAAGATTTCTATGTAATCCAACGATCATACTTGAACCGATTTTTTTGTAATCTCTATGAGAATTAATTTTTTGTTGTGTTATCGACCTAATTGATTTGTTTATAAGGTTGATGAAATTGTTTAGTTTAATGAGTTTGCAAAGAGTTAGCACAGATCAGTTGAGTTTGTGGTTGCCGAACTGGATGATGTATTTGTAGTTTGAGTATAGGCAGATAGGAGCATGAAATGGATATGATCAAGCAAGTGTAGTGCTATTCAGACAGATCAACAAACTCTTGTTGTTTTCTAACAATTACAACAGAATTGAAATCCCCTAACCAAGTAAGCTCTAACAAGCTTGGTGTTATTCAAATCCTCTAACAAGGTGATCCATTAGCTTGGATTTTTAAATCCTCTACCGAGGTTACTCCTTACAGGGTATTGCTTCTAACAAGGCATTGTAGTCAATCCCTTAACTGGATGATTCCTAACAGGATCAGTTCTTAACAGGACTTTTGTAAAGCTTTAACAGGTTAGGCTCCTAATAGGGCGAACTTCAGAAGAGATCAAATAGTTATCTTCTGAGTCTCATCTCACCATGGTTTTTAACTATTTGGGTTTCCATGTCAAAAATATTTGTGTCAAGTGGTGAATGTTTTTGTGGTTATGTTTCTTATAGTTGATTTATTTAACTACTTAACTACTTTGATAAGTTATGATAACCAGAAGCATTGAGATATGAAGAAGTTGCTTACTGTTAATTTGTTGTAACAGTCAACCGGTTTATCTTATAATTTTTTATCTTGATAGTGGTATTACATTGATAGTTCTAAGTTTACATTGAGAGATTGATTTTTGAGATTGGTGAAGTTTGTATAAATTTTTCTATCTACTGACTCACCCCCCCTCTTAGTAGTTGACCATATACTTATTCTTTCATCATACCATCAAGGAAACCATCACTCAAACACTTCAGAGTGTTTGGAAGTAAGTGCTTCATCAAGAAAGATGTTGATGGTTTCAGAAGTTTTGATTCCCGAAGTGATGAAGGAATTTTATTGGGATGCTCAGCCAACAGTAAGGCCTACAAATGCTACAACAAGAGATTGAGAAGAGTGGTTGAGAGTGTACATGTGAGAATAGATGAAGACTCACACAGAGGACAATCTGCACTTGCACCCTACATTGATGAGTCAGATGTGGTTCATATGAAGAACAATCTGACAATGGATCAATAGAAGATGTACCAATCAAGATTCCTAGTTGGTATGTGCAAAAGAATCATCTGGAAGAACATATCATAGTAGATAGGAATGAAGGTGTGCATACTAGAAGGAGATTATCCCAGGAAAGTGAACAAGTAAATTTCTATCTCATGATTGGAGTAGAGCCCAAAACTTTTGATGATGCTAGAAAAAGCGAGAAGTAGGTCGAGGCCATGGATGAAGAACTGAGAAAAATTAAGAAAAATCAGACTTGGGAACTTGTTCCTAGACCAGTAGACAAGAATGTCATAGGTACCAAATGGGTCTACCGGAACAAGATGAATGAAGAAGGTAAGATAGTTCGGTATAAAGAAAGGTTAGTTTGCAAAGGGTATGCTCAAATTGAAGGTATTGACTTTGAAGAAACCTTTGCACCGGTTGCTAGGTTAGAGGAAATAAGAATGTTTCTAGCTTTCTGAACCTACAAGGGATATAAAGTATATCAAAAGGATGTGGAATATGCTTTTCTCAATGGAAATATTGAAGAAGAAGTGTATATGGAATAGCCAGAAGGGTACTTGTTGCATGAAGATGAGAATTGTGTATGTCGGTTGAAGAAATCCCTGTATGGTTTGAAGCAAGCTCTCAGAGCATTGTAATCCCAGTTAGACAAATACTTGAAGGAGCAAGGATTCTAGAAGGGGAATGCAGACAACAACTTGTATGTCAAGGTAAATGGAGATCACATGAATATAGTTGTTGTATATGTGGATGATATTATCTTTGGTGGAGACAAGGACATCATGTGCAAAGAGTTTGCAAATTAGATGAGGACATAATTTGAGATGTCTATGCTAGGTGAGCTATCCTATTTTCTTGGTTTGCATATTTCACAGAAGGAGAAAGGAATTTTCATCTCCCAAACCAAGTATGTGAAAAACCTATTGAATAAATTTCAAATGGAGGACAACAAACCAGTAAGTACTCCCATGGTTACCGGTTGTAAGTTGAGAAAACTAGATGAATCACTAGAAGTTGAGAAAACATTGTACAGGTCTATGATCGATAGTCTATTGTATTTAACAACATCTAGACCAGATATTGTACAATTTGTTTGCATGGTAGCAATATTCCAAGCTGGTCCTAAACAGTCTCACTTAAATGCACTCATAAGGATCTTTAGGTATCTGCAAGGAACTATCAGCTATGGTCTGTGGTATCCAAAGAGAGGAGGTTTCTCTTTGCAAGCTTATACTGATGTAGATTGGGCATAAAATATTGATGACTGGAAAAGTACAAGTGGAGGTTGTTTCTACCTAGGAGACTGGTTAGTATCATGGCACAACAAGAAGCAAGATTCAGTGTCATTGTCTACTGTTGAGGCAGAGCATATGGCCACTGCTACATGTTGTTCACATGTTTTATGGATGAAGTAGACACTAAAAGAAATATAGGTGGAGATACCGGAACCGATTCCAATCCGGTGTGATAACTCAAGTGCAATCAACATCTCCAAGAATGCAGTCATGCACTCAAGAACAAAACAAATTGCAATCAAGTATCACTTCTTGAGGGAGAAGGTAGAAGACATGGAGGTCATTGTAGAATATGTTCCAACTAATGAGTAGATTGCTGACATATATACCAAGCCACTTATTTTGGGCCCATTTGAGTATTTGAGACAAAAAATGGGAGTTGTCTCACCATCTAGTAGTGCTTAAATGCATAAGAGGATGCATCATTCAGGGGGACTCAACCTTTGCCACTATTTTATGACTCTTGAATCATGAAGCATGGATACAAGGGGAGAGTGTGTCTTAATCGGATGTTGTCAAGGGAGAAATTATTGGTGTCAGACTAAGGTTCCCTTCGCCATTGTTATGAAAGGGGGAGAGAAACCAGAAAAGATGATGTTGACATCAATGCCAAAAGGGGATATTGTTGGCATTGAGTTGTCATTGATGTCAACCAGTATTGAAGGCAAGATACTGGTAGAGGTATGTCATCTGGTATGAAGGAGAGTGTACTGGTATGGTGAAAGACAATTAAGGTATTAAGAAGATTAACATGAAGACTTGTCAAACCGGCATGGTGGAAGACAAGTAGTTATTGAGACTATTAGTGACCGGTATGAGGTGAGATGCATGTGTGTGTTGGCATGTTGGGTGATAACCGATAGAGTTTAAACCAGTCTGAAGTTTGGCTACCTATTTATGATGAAGAGGCAGAATGTTAAAGTAATCACAAATCGCCAGAGGTGAAGATGTGCTGCCGGTGAAGTGTGAACTACTAGTTAGCAGGAGGAGAAGGTCTCACCGGTAAAGGCATGTACCGATATGAGTTTGTTGAAGGTTAAAGTATGAACTGACTGTGTGTCGGTGAGCTAAGTGACTGGCCGTTGTGATGCCATGTGGAGTTGAGGTGGCAAACATGCAGAGGTTAGTGAAGCCTCCATCGCCATGGTTGTTGAAACAGCTAGTCGATATTAATGAAATAACCATAAATCACAGGATTGTAACTGATTGATGCGGTTTGAGGAAGAAAGTATAATAGAGGAAGATCAGAGATTAGTTGGTGCCTAGATCAAAGCAAAGAAATCAGATTGCAAGAAGATCTTGAGAAGGAAACAATTGAGCTTTTTAAGAGTCGACGGATTTCAAGGTAGAAAATCATGTACGAGATTGCTATCTTTAGCAAGTATGCATTGGATAATGAAAAATGTGTACAAATGCATTCTTGGAGTATAGGTGATCGATCCAAGACAAGATGGATTGGATCTCATGCAGATTGTGTCGGGAAAAGGAAACCCTAACCGCTCTGAGTTTGAATTGTTTCTTGGCGGGAAAGCTCAAGTTTAAATATGATGACTTGAGACTGTTGAAGGTACTGTTGCAGAGTGAAGACAAGTATAAATTTGTTGTCTAAAATTTGAAGAGATAAACACGTCAAGTGTTTATGAGTGAAGATCTGACTAATAAGGAGAAGCAGTATGAGCCAGTGTAGGTAACAACCGGTAGAGTGTGTGTTCATCACAAAGGTGAAAAACCGACAGAGGTTGTGCCTAATTAAGAGTGATCAAGTGTGAGTTGAAGGTAAAAAGACATTGTGAGAGGGGAGTTAGAAAAGTTATCTGCAAATTCAAGTTGCAGAGTGGGTGGAGAGAATACAGAGCGGTAAGGGAGAAAACGGAAGAGAAGAATGTTGTAAGGTTGCAAAACTTCATTTGCAACAGTGATTTCATTTGTATATCTAAGATTCATATTGTTGTCACTGAGTTGTAGCTTAGTGCAGGGGTTGTATCTCCTTTAGGTAGTAGCCTATAAATTATGTAGGGGTTGGTGCTCCTTTGAGTTGGTGCTCATAAATCACGGGTTGGTGCCTTTAATATTGTAATCAGAGTTTCATTGTGAAGCTGGATTGGAGCCGAAGATCTCTAGCAGCTATTCTCACCAAGTTTTTTCCCACATTGGGTTTTCCTCATATATATCTGGTGTTGTGTGATGTATTCTTGTTTATATGTGATATTAATGTTTTAGCTAGTCCTTTCACACACTCTAGTTGTATTGTTTAAGTTATTGGTCATCATTCAACTTGTCCTCTACTTTACTGGTATCTCTTTGTTAGAGAAAAAGAGTTTAAATCACTGATTCACCCCCTCTCTCAATGATCCATTGTGTTCAACACAAATCTTTACCGGTAAAACCCTTACCAGTGACCAAAAGGCTTAATAGAACAAATGATAGCTCTAAGTCATCAAATCCTTAACCAACTGATCGTGATACAATCTAAATAGCATGAATGATAGTTCCTAACCAAATCCACAAACCAAAGCATACTAGAGCATACCGAAACCAACCAAAAACTGGTAAACAACAAAAATTGTTAGTGTTGCCATAAATAACAAAACATCAATGCAACATATAATCAATACCTCCAAATTTCCAACAATATCCCCCTTTGGCATTGATGGAAACACTAGATGTGAAAAACATCCAATTGCCAAGAAATGCCAAACAAGTCTCCTCCAAAGGAAGATAGCCAACAATCTCCCATAAGATGATATTACAATGAAGCTCTGAACCAAACTCTCTCTTTGACTGATATTCTATTAAGCTCTACTTCTCACATATATCTCCCCCCTTTGACATCAATGCCAAAGATCTGGCATAAATATCAAAGAAAGATCATACAGCTGACTACTCCCCCTAAGTAGTAGCACCACCACATCAATCTGAAATGAATAGTAGCTCTGTAAATGAGTGTCGTATTGATGCCAATCAGCATCATTCAGGTCTCTACCGGATGGGCAAAAACCCCCAATCTGTCTCTGAAGTACTCAAATGATTCTTTAGGCAAAGGTTTAGTTAAAATGTATGTAATATGCTCTTTAGTGTTTACTTAAACTAGTCTAGCTTCATTTGTTTCCACCTTTTCTTTCAAAAAGTTATACTTGATATATATGTGCTTTGTCTTAGAATTAAATACCAAATTCTTTGATATATCAATAGCAATAGAGTTATCACAATGAATAACTACCGATTCATTACAATCCACCTCTATATCCTTCAACATTTGCTTCATCCATAGAACTTGTGTACAGTTAGTAGCAGTAGCATCATACTCAGCTTCATCAGTAGATAAAGATGTACATGATTTCTTTTTGTTGATCCATGAAAAAAGTTTCTTTCCAAGAAAGAAAGCTCCACCGGATGTGCTCTTCTGGTCATCAACATCTCCAACCCAATCTACATCTGTATATGCACATAATGTAAATTCATTATTCTTAGGATATCACAAACCATATTCAGTTGTTCCTTGCAAATACCTGAAAAATCCTTTTTACCACACTCAGATGATTTTCTCTAGGATCACTCTGATATCTTGATACAATAAAAACTGCATTCATTATATTCGGTCTAGTCTGAGTCAGATATAACAAACCTCCAATCATAGACTTGTACCTTGTAGGATTTACCAGTGTAGATGCATCATTCTTTGTCAATTTGTCACTTGTAACCATAGGTGTACCAACCGGTTTAGAATTTTCCAAACCAAATTTCTTCAACAACTCTCTAGCATACTTGGTTTGATAGATGAAAATACCTTTATTAGTTTGAGTAATCTCCAAACCTAAGAAAAATCTCATCTCCCCAATCATAGACATCTCAAATTTGTTCTTCATATTGTTAGAGAATTACATACACAACTTATCTTCACCTCCAAAAATGATATCATCAACAAAGACCTCAATAATCAATATGTCATCATCAATGATCTTATAATATAAATTATTGTTAGCATTACCTTTAGTGAAACCAAGCTTCAAAAGATATTTATCCAGTCTTGCATACTAAGATCTGATATGATCGCACTCGCTCAGACAAATGTAACCTCGCTCTATGACCCACCATCTCGCTCCAATGACACCGAAAGCACTATAATCTCGAGGAATTCTTACAAAGCAAATGAGTGCAAATGAGCTCAAATGAATACCAATTTTTAATATAAAGCTCAAAATTAGGGTTTTTGTCACCCTAACAGTCGTGGACCCCTCCAACTTCAACACAGTTGTAGCCATACCAAACAAGATTCAATTTTTACCAAACTTCACATTATCGATTACTAGCACAATTTTGAAAAAATGCTCTTTGTTCCACAAATTTTTGACCACTTTTTCCGAGGGGGCATATTTATACCCTAAATGTCATTGAGGCATACTGGGGCAGCAATTGTTTTTTCTCTCTTTGAAACAACATCATTCCGACATTGTGTCGAAGAGGGGAAAATGTAGACACCTAAAATTGTCTCATTAATTCTACATTAATTATTTGTCAATTTAATTAAGTAATTCTTTAATTATTTGATTAAATTAAATATTTCTTCTAATCATCACATTTAACATTTCTAGTCATCAAATTCCTATCATTTCATCATTTAATCAATTAACCCTATCTCAATTATTTAATTAATTGCGACATTTTCCTTAGTTAAATTTAATCTTTATTATTTAATTAATTTAATTTCCTATGATTAAATAATTTCATTTAAATTATTTAATTAATTAATTAAATTCTTCCAAATCCCCAAATTATAATTCCAAATAATTCCATCTAATTTCATTTCATTTTTCCACAAATTCGAATTTCACTTCATTTCAATTAATTTCATTTCTTCTAAATTCATATTTCATCAAATCTGAATTTCAGTTAATTTTATGTGCATTTCAGCATTCGAAAATCCAAATTGAAAATGAAAATTAAATTCAATTTCAAAATCCTACAGCACATGCTAGAATCAGAACTGATTGATCAAATTAGTTATCTAATCAGTTAACTTAGTTAGCTCATCAATCTCCCATTTTCACTCAAAATAAGATTTTTATGACTAATCAACCATTTCAGTCTTCTAATCCATCTATTCAGTCTATTGATCAATCAATCCACTTATCTCTCCAATCCATTCAGTCATCGGATTTATCAACTTAGTCAACTAACTAGTCTATTCAGGTCACTAGCCAGTCTATCTAGTTGACTCTTCAATCAACCCTATTAACAAATCAATCAAAATGAGTTAACAGATCAATCGATTTCAATTGTCTATTAATCAACACTTGAGTTCAAATTCTCACCCCTTCTGTGTTGAAAATCTATAAATTCAACTTCATTCTTCAATTCAATCTAGAATCACAGTCTTCAAAATTATTCTCCATCTTATGCAGGAAATCAAGTACAATACCTGAGAGCCACCTACCAACAACAATGGAGAAGAGAAATGGAAGCTCCAATCACATCAATTGAGGGAGTTTAAATTAGATTTAATTTCATTATGCAATTTATTTGATGTTATTTCATTGTAATTTAGGATTAATTTGATTATATTAGAGTTGGTGATTCACTATGATAATCTAATTATGTTATTTACACTTAATTTACCCCTAGATACAAATACCCTATTAGGAGTAAGTATAAATATAACAATGGGGAATTCACATGCATTCAAGCACAGTGCCTAGAGTTCACTGCTCAAATCACAAGAAGGGCTACAACCCTAAGGAAGGCTCGCTACCTTACAAAATTCAGACAACAATCCGAATTACATGAACTGTGAAAATAGCATCTCCCAACGCCTGATTATAGTTCCAGTTAAGCATAGATACTGAAACTCTACTCTTTCCACTTCTTCACACTCTTTCACACTTCTCCTCTACTACTTAAATCTCAATTCAATGTTCTCACACACAAATACATCTCACAAATAAATATTACATATATTGATGTGAATCATCAACCTATATTTCAAGGTTGGCTAAACCCTCAATACAAATTACAAAATAATAACCTAACATGCTATAACAATACTCTATATGGAAAAACAAATACCTCTATATGCAACCTTCTGAGGAAGATTCTTTGACAATTCTTTCTCTGTTGATGGATCTGCCATTTGGAATGCAGTGCAATCTACTAAAGGCTGGGCAACTGCTGGCAGAACCTGGAACCTTGGGGATGGGAGGAAAATTAGATTTTGGGAAGATAGATGGATCTTGGATAAACCTCTAGAGGATATCCTTGTCATCAAAGATTGGAAAGACAACTTCAAATGCAAGTATGGTGAAATGGTAAGAGATTACTGGAAAAATGGGGACTGGATTGACTTTAGCCAGCAGAGCCCAGATCTCAAGTTCCTTCAGATTGCTCTTTCTGCTAAAATCCCTAGAGACAACAAAGATGACATTATAATATGGGGGGAAAACTCTGGATGGGAAATACTCTATTTCCTTTGTTGTAGCTATTCATAATTTCCCGGAGGAAGCCACTCCCATCTAGGCTAAAGTCTGGAATAAGAATTTAGTTCCCAAAATCAACATCTTCTTTTGGATTTTCATCCAAAATAAGATATTAACCCTGGATAATCTTCATAAAAGAGGCATCATTTTTCCTAACATGTGTTCTCTTTGTTGTGGGGAAGAAGAGACAGCTTTCCATATTCTCAATCAATGCTCTTTTAGCCATGACATCTGGAAAATCATCCTGACCAGGTGGAACCTGAGCTGGGTCTTCCCGAATTCTCTTGGTGACACTTGGCTTCAATGGAATTGTCCTAACTCTAATCCTAAAATTGTGGAGATATGGAGACTTACTTTGCCAATTGTTATCTGGAATATTTGGAAAGAGCGAAACAATAGGATTTTTAGATATAAAAGGGCTATTCCTGAAGTGGTTGCAGACAAAATCTATAGGAGTATTTTTGAATGCCTCTATGGCACTGATCAGGGAATTACTGCTAAAGAAGATTTCAAAGACAGATGGAACCTTTCCACCACCACTACTAGTAAGGAGAAAGGCAGAGAAGGTCTTGTCTGGTGTTTCCCCCCGCAGGGGTGGATTAAGGCCAACTTCGATGGGGCTTCTAAAGGAAATCCGGGTAAAGTTGGATATGGGGGCATAATCAAGAATTTTGCTGGAAGCTGCCTTAAGGCAGTGGCTGGTCCTCTGGGGAATCAAACTAGCCATTTTGCTGAAGCCTCCACTACCTTGCATACTTAAATTATAGCCAAAAATCTCAATTATGATAAAATATGGCTTGAGGGGGATTCACTTAATATTATTAAGTGCTTAAAGGGGGAATCAGAGCCTTCTTGGTCCATTGAGAATATCATCATGAAAGCTAGAGAGATTATCGCCAGTTTCAAAGAAATTATTATACGACATGCCTACAGAGAGAAAAATAGTGTTGCTGACTGTTTAGCGAATGCTAGAGTTAATTCTGACGTTCAAATGACTTGGCACGAGGATGATCTCAATTTAAACATTAAAGAGATTCTCAGAAAGTACCGTTATACAGGGAGAGAAGGACAATTAAATCATGACAAGTAAAAAACACCACTCGCGCCTCGCTGGAAAGGCCATCATTACCTAGCACTACGGAAAATCTCCTACTATTTCCAAAAAATTGCCACACACTTTGTGGGTTACTCAGAGCGATAATTTGAGTTGCAAAGGGAAAGAAGTTCTAAATTTGTAGAGAAATAGAGTCGACATCCTGCATCCGAAAATGGGAGGAGATCTAAGACGCGAAGAACCTGACAACACGTCGACCTACAAAGCAATGCCTAAAGTCTGGGAAAAGCTGGAGAAGGGCCATCTCACCAGCTTCATGGAAAAGCTTGAGGACTATGACAAAGGTAGGGTCAACCTAGCTGTTTCCAAGATTTCTGAAAACTGGTCTAATGGCTCTTTTAAACTTTACGGAGTTAAATTTAAGTTAGATGTTGGGCTTATTTCAACTATAACTGGTATGCCCCACTCTGGGCTCAACTTCTTTCAAGACCTCAAGGTCTCCAACAATATAGTTACCCTGTTCCCGCGAAAAGAGAAAGAGCGAGCCAAAATCGGCAAGGCTACCGGGGGCTACTACGATGCTGCAAACATCAAGAAGTTGTGGGGCTGGGTCCTGAATGTAATCATGGAGTATATTATGGTTGAAGGTCATTTCTCCAGGGCCCACACTTACTACTTCGTGCTCTTGAACCATTTCAGACACAACAAAAAAGTGTCTTTGCCATACTACCTTATTCGATCTTTCTCCAGGTCCCTGAACAAGCACATGACGAACCCTTCCAGCCCAATTCTCCACTGCGGGCTCCTGTTGCTCATCTATGAGAATTGAAAAACCCTCACTCTGCAGGAAAATAAGCGGATTTTCGTCTCCCCTGGTAAAAGGAGGATGGAAGAGGGAGATTCTAGCAAGGAGAAGGTGTCATCTAGCAAGAAAAGGAAAAGCTCCCCTGGGTTGGAAACTAAGGACATTGTCAAGGAAAGCAGTGGTATGGAGACAGATGACTCTAATGGAGAAGACAACTGGAAGGAAGAGGAATTGGGCAACGAGGAAGAAAGTGGAGATTTCAAGCCTGGTCAAGATAGCCCTATTCCAAGTGATCACCCTGGTAAGGACAATAGCCATCCGATGGAGGAGACAACTCCCAAGGATAATGAGGAAACCGAAGTTAATTCTGAGAAGGAAACAAACAAATGCTCCAAGAAGAACCTGGCTGAGGAAGGGGATAGCAAGGCTAAGGATAGTGCTGGTGAGGGGCTTATCCTGGATAATCTCAAGAAGCTCTCGGAGGCCAGAATGAATTTCGACAGACGGACTTACGAAACCTTGAAAAACTTGGAGAAGCAAGGGATAAATTCGGATAAACAGAGGGAGGATGAAAATAGAAAGCATACTAACTAGAAGCAGGAAATGGAGAATAAGGTAAAATCACTGGAAGAGGGAAAAGAAGCGATGAAAAATCTGATGGGAATTATCCCAAGTATCCTCTCTGTTGTCACCAAAAACCTAGAAGACATTGCCAAGGTCTTTGACCATACTCCTAAACCAGTTGTGGACCTTGACCTGGAGGAGGAGAACATCCAGACTAGAAGTGGTGGTGATGCTACCCCGGCAGGCAGAACTGCTAAGAGAACTAGGGCTAGTATCAAGAAAGCTATGGCTGTTGCGGCCAAGGACCCTCCCAACCTCAAAGACAACATCAAAGAGCTGCAAGAAATTAGTAGCACCCTGGCTAAAGCCTTGGATAAAATCTGATTCCTGGATGGCCTGCTGGCTTTTAAGGGCCTTTGTGGGTTTTTCTCGATTTTCTGCTGGTTTTTTCCTTTTGTTCTGTTTCTCTTTGTTTCTCGTGGCTTTGTTGTTTTAATCTTGCTTGTATAGGGTTTTGGGGCCCCTTCAAAACCTGCTTTTTCATTAATCAAAAACAATACATGTGGACCAAAATAATGTCAGCTAAGACATAGTTTGGACCCAAATCAATATTGCAACCAAGAAACACCTCCAACAATTACGTCTCGATCATCTACAACATGCTATAATCACCAAGAATGTCGTATAACACGAAGAACACCACCGAATCAAGAAAATGATCAATAACGATGACAATGATTAATGCGGACCATCAACACGAATAGGACCCAATCTAGAAACATCCACAAGCAATGTGAATCACACAAGAAACAACCACAACATTGCCACTTACTAGAATTTTCATCATCACTATACCAAACCTTGTTGAACTAAAAGATTCACTTGTAGATCTCCAAATCGTGAACCATATGAATTGAGGACACATATAACATCCCAAATACTCTACAAAATTGGAAAACCAAGATAATGCAATTCTAGAGCAATGTGGAGCACAAACCAAAATATCGAATAACATGAACAACTAAAAACCAACCATAATAACGGACCTCATAACTCGATCAAATCATCATGCAGACTATTGAAACTTCTGTTGAGTTAACTAAACATTCATATCTCAAAACCCATTAAGTTGCAACAAGTTATCTACAACACAGTGGCCAACCCAACATATTTAATCCAACTGCAACATTGGAATACATAGAAGAATATGTTGACATCAATGACAACACATCATTCCAACAAACTTCTCAGCAATACCCAACAAAAGTGCAGGTTTTATGTGAAGTCTACAATAAGCAAATTCATCATTAATCAAGGCTTCATCAATATTTTTTTGTTTGTGGAAGCTTTAGGATATATTGAAGAATAATAAGGACAGCGATGACTGTTGATTGGCTTGTACCTCTCCTTAGGGTTTGGTATGGTTTCATGTTATTTTCATATCTCTATTTGAGTTTTAGATCTACATATTGTCACATTTTCAGATCTACATTTTTTAGATCTACATTATTGCTTTAGATCTAGATTGCATTTGTAGTTTAAAGCATTTGCATATTACATTCTTTTTAGGGTTTTTACTCAAAACATGGGGTAGAATCTAGTTTGCAATTTGCATTTTATCTCATAGGAATCTTACAAATGCATGATATTCTAGGGCACACACACTTTTTCAATACTATATTGGCTATTTGTGGAGGTGGAAATTGCCAAAACAAGGGGTTTGATTAAGGAAAAACCCTATATAGCCACAAACACACCATTTTCCAACTTGGAGGTGTAGTTATAAGTTTTTGTCAAAGCAAACCATTTTTGAAATATCTCAGCCAACTGTCATAGACCCATTACTAGAGTTAAGACCTAGATTTCAGGGACCAGGGCGCCCCATGCCCTAGTACTCTAGGACCTAGGTGATCCATGCCTTGGTCCTCCTCAGTCATCTTCAAATTTAGCAGATAGACTTCAAACAATCTCAGGTTTCAGATTCCTAGTTTGTAGACCGGCTCATTTATTGAGATCAAGGTGCCCAACACCCTAGTCCTATCAAATAAAGCCCAATTTTCTATCATAAGTGCACACTAGATTCCCATTTCTAGATTTGTGCTTTCTGTCTCAATTTTATTTTTATATCATATAGTTATTGTTATTGGTCTAGTTATTTTTATTCATCCTACTAGCTTAATTTGGCATTCTACTACATTTAACACATTCTCTTTCATATCAGCGAATGAATAGAAACCATAAAATTATCCCTTGACTCTCTTTCATAATAGTTAGTCAAAGTGAATCACTTCCTTAAGCTCTTTTTTATTCCAATGTATGAATGAAAGTGGGTTGAGGCCCTAATCTACCCGATTCTATTTTCATCCATCACAAGCACCACCTTTATACTTTAGTTCTTCTCTAGCAAGGGATATTTTTACACATGCTCCCACACCATCGTGCTCTCCCTTTCCATGTCTAGCATCACTAAAATTTCAAAAATGTTGTACACCAGTCCTCACATGCATCGTACTCAACCAATAGAAAAGCCTTGCATTCTTGAATTGTGATGTGCAGTTATCCGACCATATGGTATGTTGGTTGTATATGATATTCCTTTCCCTTAAATCTCATAGTATAATTGAAAGCATTCTTGTACAAACTTTGTCGAATGACTACGATAATCTCTTATGTAGATGTGATATTATGTTACTATTTTTATATCCTTCTATGTGCTATCATGAGCATCCATGAATGTTATGTGTACAAAAATAGTAACTTGTTGAGAGTGGTAATATTGGGATTGCACTTTATTTTGAGGTTGTAGCATATAGTTCCCTACAAAATCTACAATAGAGATGATGGTACCAAGAGAAAATGTGTCCTTACATATCTTGAATTTCTCATCCAACCACCACGCTCTATGTGTATGCATTATTTAGTTATAAACTAATTTCTCCTAAAAAATACTCATTAACTCTACTACAAGTATATCTTGACTCACCAACTCACATCTCTTTAACTCTTTTCCATCTTTAACCCTATATGTGTTTGACTTGTATTTTCCATAAGAGTCTAGTTTCTTTCCAATTTCATTTGTACTCTCTAAATGTATACATCTTTGCAACTTTTGCAAACTAACATATGTAGCACATGAACCTTTCAAACACATCATTTTTTAAAAGGTGCAACCATCATCTTTTTGACATAATACACTTGAAATAAAATCTCTTGATGACTTTGGAGGTACTTGTATACCTCATTCCTGCAAAACATCATTAGTGTGAAAAGTATAACATATATGACAATATATATAATAATGCATGGATAATTAAATATGCATTCTACAACAACATGTGGTGTGTGCATGATTTATCTTAACATAAAAGGGTTTTGTCATTTTAAAAATCCTTTGAGTAATTATTATTTGAGGATAGGTTTGAACAAATTTCTCATAAAATTGTGTTTGAGTCATATCCAAAAAGTCTTACAGATGTGGCTCACAATTTCTTGATCCAATTCATCTTCTTACAACATCTCTTTTATTGGATAAAACTCTTGTGTTGTCATGCCAAAAATTTTCAATAAATTGTCTTAATGCATCAACAAAAACCTTCTCTTTCTGTGGAAGTATACCCAAAAATCCCCAAAGAGAATTATTGTTAGGATCCTCGATTTTTACATGCCTCCCTAAGGCGTGGTGTAGTGTTGTTCTACTTATCTTTAATGACTTACTTATTTTTCTTATCAAACAATACTTTTTATTATGCTTTCTCATTATGGTTGACGTAAGAAAATGTCAAGTAACATTTGCATCTTTTGAGTGTGATGTTGAACCAATTGCTTGATACACATCAAATAGATTTCTTACTACTATTTTTCCACTATTATTTTCAGATGATCCTAAGACAATAATTTTCATTGTCTCTCTAAAATTCAATTTCTTTATTATTTTAACAATTAATTGGCATCTTTCGGATTGATTTACGCTCTCAAAATAATTTTTTCATGCTCTATTAGACATTCCTCGACAAGTGCCTTTTTAAATTTTATCAAGCATTGGCTTCAAAATATTTTCATCAATGTCAATTATATGCTTTGGTTTTCTACAAATAATTCTAGGAGGTGTTAATATTGGTGCATGTTCTTGGCTTGCATTAAGTACATTTGTTTGATCGTTGATTGCCACTTTTTCTTTGTTTGCAGTTGATCCATGTAATTGAGTTCATGAAGATATCGTACCTTCTCCTCTCAATTTTCTCATTTCACGTAGTATTTTCATGTGCTCCCTCTACCTTTTTGTTACTACCTCTTGACATGCAATGGTTCCTTGCTTGTTCCTTTGCATTATTAAAATTAATTCTTATAAATAACATCATATATGTTAATAAATATTATACAAATTAAACAAACAAATCATTTCATTAAACTATGAAAATCATTGAACTTGACAATCAAAATTATAAAAGAAACAAGAAAACATGTTGAAAAATCAAACTGATGATGCATTTCAATGATTTGAAATCATATAAAATAAAATTAATCTTACATTGTCCAAGAATGGCATAGGTGAAGACACATTTATAATGGGTCCTTCAACAGAATTTTTTTTTTTTGCCGTTATGAAACCACCTAGAGTGGCAAAAACTGGATCAGGGTATTGACACTATAGATAAAGGGAGAGAGAGAGAGAGAGAGAGAGAGAGACTATAGTGACCAAAACCCGATCGTGGTTTTGACACTATATACAAAGAGATAGAGGGAGTCTATAGTGACCAAAACCCAATCAAGGTTTTGACACTATAGACAAAGTTGCAACATCTATAGTGACCAAAACTTGATTAGGGTTTTTACACTATAGATAAAGAGAGAGAGGGAGAGTCTATAGTAACCAAAACCTGATTGAGGTATTGACACTATAGACAAAGGGAGAGAATTGTAACATCTATAGTGACCAAAACCAGATTGGGTTTTTGACACTATACAGAGAGAGAGAGAGAGAGAGAGAGAGAGAGAGAGAGAGAGAGAAGGGGGCGGTTTAGACATAAAAGAGATGTATTTAGAGAGATAGAGGGAGAGACATAGAATGAGAGAGGGAGAGAGAGAGAGAGAAAGGAGCAAGGAGGGGGAGAGGGAGAGGGAGAAGGAGAGGGAGAGAGAGGGAGAGAGATATTGAGAGACAAGATGGGAGAATGGTTGAGAGAGAGAAAGAGAGAGGGATTAAGACAGAGAAGGGGGTTGAGGAGAGAAAGAGCCATAGAAAGAGGGAGAGAGAGAGAGAGAGAGAGAGAGAGAGAGAGAGAGAGAGAGAGAGAGAGAGAGAGAGTGTGTGTGAGTGAGTGAGTGAGTGAGGGAGAGAAAGAGGGAGAGAGAGGGGTCAAGAGAGAGAAAAGGATAGAGAGAGAGAGAGAGGAGGGAGAGTGAGGTTGTGAGAGAGAGAGAGAGCGAGGGGGTAAGGGAGATTAGGGAGAGTGAGGTCAAGAGCATGAGAAAGAGATAGGTTAAGAGAGGGAGGTTGAGAGAGAGGGGTTAAAAAAAGAGAGAAAGAAAGAGAGGGAGAGAGTGAGGGTTTGAGAGATAAAAAAATATAGAGGGAGAGAGACGTTGAGAGAGAGAGAGAGGTTGTGAGATAGAAAGAGAGAGAAGGGGAGATAGAGTGAGAGTGTGTGTGAGAGATTAGAGGAGAGAATGAGAGAGAGACCATGAGAGGGATAGAGAGTAAGGGAGAGGAGGGAGAGTGAGATAGATAGATATACATATATGAATATATGTATGTCTACATGTGTCTACATATATGAATATATATATGTTTACATATATGAATATAAATGAATATAACCCTATCGGGTTATGGCTTGTAATTAGTCTCGGATAGCAAGTTTGAGGCTCGGAGGTTTCGTTTGCCTCCTTTTTACATGTTTTCTTCTTCAAATCCGATTTCTCAACTTCTTCGTCATCAGGTTTACACATTATCAAGTGGGCATTTGTAAAATTTCTATGTCATGATTTCACATGTCTTTTGAGCTTTCTAAGCATATAATTTTTTAAAAATTTAAATAGCATTAACATATTAATTTTTAATTTCTTTTACCAATGTCTTCAGAGTTCTCAAAGATAGGCGTGTCTCATTTTTTTAATAAATTTTGAACTACTTGTCCAAGATTGAAACAAATTTTATATTATTGTTCTACACTTTATTCTTTACACTTTAAACAAAAAAAAGAATTTTGGATAATTTTGGTGCAAGTTATGTGATGTTCCCGAACAGGTACCTAATTTTTAACATGTGTCCACTTCAAAAAATCATAAAAAAAAATACTCAACAAAAAATTACAAAAAAATACACAAATTGTAGTGCTCAATATTAACTATATTTCTACCAAAGGGTTTTTCAAAATACAAAATGAAACTATAAGTTTTTTGATGCACATGTTAGACACCATGTTATGTTTTGCTAAAAAAAATAGGAACACTTTTGTGTGTGCAAAATATTTGACCCCCTTAATCTTATCGAATATTGAAAAACTTTAGTATTTTGGAAACTAAATTTAGAGCACTACATTTTTTGTTTTTTGGTTATCTAGAAATTTTGAGTGGACGAGTCTCAAATTGCTCCTTCAATTTTAGGTTTAACTGATTTCCAAAAAAAGTGGCCACTTATACCCCCGTTTTTGTTCACCATCTTGGTGCACTTACCCCTTTATCTAATTAGAACATAATTCGTTGTTTACCTTCTTGAAGTGCTTCTTACTTGCCTTCAATTTCAATTGTGATTGATTTTCATAACCCCTTTATTTGTACATAAATTTAACATGTGAGCATGTGTGGAAAGGTCCTAACTAGTAACTAGTTAGATAGTGTGTCATGTTCACACTACAAAGGGGGAAACTGGATATGAGAAGCCCCAATACACACTAACACCTCTTATGTCTATCTAATAATTATCCTTCCAATCATTCTAACATAATCTCATGAACATCTCTCCATATTTTTATCACTAAGATCCAGGTCATCAATTCTATATAACACTAAACCATCTTCTTCAACTAAAATTGAAGGCTTATACAAACAAAACATACCCATATTGATCACTAGCTACAACTTCATATTTAAGGAGGTCAATATAGCTTATATTATTCCCCAGAACTTCTATATAATACGAAGAGGGGCCATAGCTAATAGGTATTAGCTTCTTCACTATCCCTTGGATCCTTTTCATGCTCAAGTACATCCAAAATCAATCATTAAGTTGAAACTTGCTCTTCATATATGCTAATAATGATGTTAATTATATTTGATTGGTGACTCCTATATATTTTTTAGTAAAAAATAGCTATGACTAAAAAAGAACCAATCATCATAAAATATACAAAGCATATTGCCTAACATATTCTAAATAATAGTATTCAAGCATAAGCTACCATCATAATTAAAATATACACATTGAAAATCACATAAACCTTTTAGATAAATAAAAAGAGCAAAGATATCAAAGAATTACATAAATAAATACCAAAATGCAAAGAATAACTACTTAGTATCATCTAAACGATGCAATTCAAATTCAGAGAGTCTTATCAGACTATCTGAATTTGTTTACAAATACAAAAACAAAACACAATAGACATTAATTCAAATTATGGATACAATCCCATTCTTATTTCTTGACAACGAGTGGAGCAGAGCTGAGTGACAAACGTGGTGGAATTCTAGAAACATATTATTATACACACGTCTTTGTCTAATTGGAGGACTCTGAGTCATCTGTAAAGTGGGTGGTGAACAGATTCAATCCCCCTTAACTTCACAGCTGTATTTGGTCTGGAAGGATTCTAGAATCCTACCATGGGAGCTAACAAAATGGTTAAATAGTTTTTCTGGTCTATTTATGAAAGACGGTTGATCTGGTCACTACCCAACTCGACAACAACGTGTTTAAGATAGTATTTATTAGTTGTTACTGTCGCCTTCCTTCCTCATATTCATTTTTTTTTCAAGAAGAAACAACCTAAAATGACCAAGTCAATCCATTAAGATTATCTAGAACAACAATTAGATTTTGAGTTTTTAAAAAGATAATGTCGAAATAGCATTTCATATAAGTAGTTTTCAAAGTGGTTGATCAATATAATATCTTTAGTCTTTAAGACCATAAAACCAGTCAATAAAATCTTTACTAAATCATTTTGAATTGTAATAAAATTAATTAATAGAATGAAAGTGTAAAAAATATTAGGGATAGTTTATCTTATTATGGTTAGTTTTGATGTATGACTATATAGAGTTTCATTTTAGTTTGCTAGTTTTTCATATTATTTCTTAGTTAGAGATTTGTTATATTTATTATATCTTTAATCTTGTTCGAAGTAGTTGTGGGTCATACAAAAAATCATATCTTTTCTAATGAAGATTGTAATAGATAGTGAGGATGGCTCTTAAATCTATGAAGAAATTTATTTTAAAAGCTTACAAAAAGATTGTTCCTACAAATCATTATTATTTCACATATAGATGTTGTCGAATCTATATGTAATTGGTATGAAAGTTATAGCCATAATATTTCTTATGATAGTGCATTCCCTCTAAATATTATTTAATTGAAGGTTGATCTTATAAGGAAGAGATTGAGCTTCTTCTCTAAATTGATCTTTTTCTTGAAAAAGTAAATCTAAGTATATAATTCTTCTTTTTGAGATTTTTTCTAGCATTTTTTGGATACTCTTATTCATCAAAAGTTGGTGAGATGACCCTTGGGGAAGAGATAATTTTCATCTTTTTGAGGGGATCTCTTACCTACTTTATTTTATGAGAAGATTCATCTCTCTCTACTTTTGATTCTTTGATTTTCATTTCAACAAAGACAAACTTCTTTCAAAAATTCATTGGATCATTTCTTTAATCATCTTGATATTTGGAATTTACTATTTCATTCATAAGGTTGGCTTATCAAAAATTTGTTTCTTGTTGTATGTAGGAGCAAGAACATGACCAACATTTAGTACTTCTATGAGGAATTTCTTAATTCCTAAGGAATTGATTTAGAAGTAGTAAACTTGAAATAATCCCTCTTATCAATTTCATGTTTATTATCACAATCTATCCAAAATTATTTGAAGATTTTTTAATGTTTGTGAGGAAGGCTAACTCCTTCACATAAAATCCTCTTGGATGGAATGAGTGCCTATATTCACATAAAACTGGAGTAACTAAAGATATCTCCACTTTTAAACTTTTTGACCTATGCAATAACCAATAGCTAATTGAAGGTGAATACGTACTTTGTTTTTCCTTCAAAGAATGTTTTCAACTTAAAAAATTATTTATGTAATTTTAATATCACTAATTTATTGTTTCCCTTTCGATAATGAATATACCAAGCATGAGGGGCTCGGAAATATACAATTTTTGGACCTTGCATAATTGATTGTGAAATTATTGTTACGAGTTTCACTAACAATATGTTGTTTTCTTTTCAAAATGGTAGTAATAAATAAAATATCCATCAATGCAAAATTTTGGAAATGACATTTCCCAAGATCCTATTCAATAAAGTGTTGATATCATCCACTTCAGGTAACAAAAGTAATTTAAGTGTTTTGGGCATTCTAGAACCTTCTTCTGAAGCCATCAATTATTTAGAACCAAATATTGTCTCTAAAGACTTTTTTCATAATAGTCATTAGAGAAATCAACTATCAAATTGAGATATTTTCATAAGTTGAAATTTCAATAATTTTTTTATATACAATATCACATAATTTCAAGTATTAATTGGTTCAATAATTATAATTTTGTATATAAACTAAATTTGAAAAATAAAAAAGATTTCAATGAGAAATGCAATGGCCTTTAAATAATGATACTTAACAATATTGTTGATAATAGTTCTCTTATTGACATATTTCATCCCCAAGTATGAAACTCTTTATGGCTCACATGCCCTAAGTTAGTGTTAGAAATATGAGTAAGTTTAGATGTGATCTTTAAATATAGAAGTTCTCCTTTGAATTTTTTCTTTATCTGCCCTAATTAGGGAGGGGGCAGGGGTCATTCTTTGATATGGTTTTAATTTTATAAATAATTTTGTAGATTTTATAAAAGTATTGAAAAGACTTAAGAGATCAAAATGGTTGTGTAAATTAGGATTCCAAAGGTTGAGTGTGAGAAAATCAATTGTATGTAAAGATATATTAAGATTTGAAAGTTTGAAATACCAAAAGAAATGTGGAGATTGAGTGTTTAGGAGTAGCTTAGACAATGATTACAAGAGAAAACTTCTATTTAAGAGGAAGGAAAATGCAATTATTTCACTAAATAAAATATGAAGATTGCATGTGTAGAAAATATAATTTTAAAACCCTACCAATATTATGGAAATTTTTCATATAAAAGAATGAAATTAGATTTTTATTCAACAAAATGTTGAGTAGTAGCCCTAGAAGATTTGCAAGAATTTTATAACTAGATAGTGCCTGAAGACATGTGATTAAACTGTGGTCAAACAAGATTAGAGAATGCAACATGTAATTTGTGGTAGGAACTATCCCATTTTAAATATACTAGATATGTTGGTAATATACAAATAGTCATATTTTAAAATAGTGTGTATTTATTTTAAATATACTAGATATGTTGATAATATAAAAATCATTTTTTTTTTAAATATTGTGTAGTCAAAATTTTAACTTGATATGAGCCTAGACATACCATTTATTAACATCTCCGCATTGCCTTTATTTTCGAATCATTTCGTTTGCCTGGAGCGAAATAATCATTCACAGCTTCAAATTCAGATCTCTATTTTTCACAAATTCTGTAATACATATACCCATTGAAGCAAATTCTTGACAGATCATTTCCTGTTCACCATGAATACACAGAACCCCTCTTTTAACTCAATATAATTGAGTTTGCTTTGAGAAAAGGACGAATCAGAAGAAAAATAAATGATAGCATTACAGCCATGAATCTTACAATATCTGATGGAATAAAAGTGTGATATCTTCACTAGATGATAAAAGTGTTATATCTTCAATTTGCTCCTCTTCTTCTTCTTCCTCCTCATAGATGGTGTGAAGCTCATAAAGCTCCGTCTTCAATGGCCTCTTCATCTCCAATGCCAATTCCCAGGCTAAAATTTCTGAAGAAGACATGATATAATTGCAGAAGAAAGAAAGAAAAGTAGATGATGTTTTTTCTTGTTGGGTATTGGTTGAAATGATGTTAGGCAAGAGAGCAAGCATATAAAGACGCAAACCCGAGAAAATCGCAGGGAAAATAGGAGTGGCGTGTAATATGTGAAGTTCTAGAAACTATTGTTAAAGTCTTCTCAACACGTTTTATCGATAATGACACCGAGAGATTCGTTGCATGCATGTATTTGTCTTGGACTGGCTATTCTTTTTTAAATGACAACTTTTCTCAAGTTTCCATGACATTATGATGGTGGTATTTTTTAGTTTCTCAACGAAATATCTTTTCCAACAATGGAACCTTGAAAAATCTTCTTCAATTCTTAGGATAAGACTAAGTAATATTCAAGTGGGAAATCCAATTAACAAGAGCAATGTGCTTATAGACACCATTTTTCTTCCACATGCAATGCCCAGTTTTACTTTTTCAAGCATAAATAGCAATGTGCAATAGTAGGTGGTTGATTTTTATCACTATAAGCTACATCTCTAGCTCCCTTCATCAAGTTTAAATCAGTAACCAATACTCTCTCATCCTTGGGAGGCCCCATGCATTGTCCTTCAGGCATCAAGTGCATGCAAAATTGTTCGCTTTTCTTTTCTTAGGGTAGAGGCACAAAAATATCACGTGTTTTAAATTTTAAATCATTTTGGAATAAATGCTAATAAAATATGATGTTTCATTCCCTGATTTTTCTCTAGAATAAGAGTTTTGCTATTGTATGAGTCTTTGAAATTCATGATTTATTAAATGTAATTTATTTACAAATAACTTGATTGTAATGAATTTTTTTTTTTTTGTAATGGAAAGGTTTTTCTATGAAGACCCGGGGTTTGGTTTCCTTGTAGAAATTCTATTGTAGTCACTGATTATTAATCTCCTATCTCATAAAAATTATTTAACTGCTGAAAATAAATTTACAGCTGAATATCGAAAAATAACACAACTGCAACTTCACTAAAAATACGGAAAGAAATAAGCAACACAAGAACACAATATTTTTGGACAATCGTCCCTGGAAAAAACCCCTAAGGGAAAACCAGTTCTACAGATGGAAAATATATTAATCTTCAGCAATATAAGAATTACAAAAGAATTCCTTGCCTCTTACTGGCAGAACTCCGACAAACTCCTAATATCTCCTGCCGATATCCTCCACTGCTATATCAACGCTATCACTGCGCCTCTTGCTAACACTGCGAGACTATTTGCTATCACTGCAAATTCTTCTCAAGACTTCTTATTTTCCAAATGACTCATGACCCCTTTTTATACTACTCTATTGGAAAACCAACGGCCGAGATTAATTCAAACCAACGGCTGAGATTAAGACAACTCAATTAACCAATAACTAATTTTGGCTATGAGGTGTCACCTAAAAAGAGCCACTATTAAATAACAATTGTTATTATCCTAACAACACTTGTTTGACAAAAACAACCATTTTCTAATTCTAGGTCAGGACAAACAGCTGTCCAAAACTACCCATAACTAATGCTGTTATTTCTGGGTAAGGACGAACAGCTGTCCAAGCTACCCATAATTAACACTCCCTCTTAGCGAGGAAGCTGTTCTGCACGACACCCATCTTATCTCTAAAGAAGATGAATTTTGCCTTCCCCAATGCCTTTGTCAGAATGTCTGCTACCTGCTCCTCTGTAGGTATGTACTGTAGCTGAACAATCCCCCTTTGTACACAATCCCTGATGAAGTGATACCTGATGTCTATATGTTTCGATCTATCATGAAACACTGGATTCTCAGTCAACTTGATGCAACTCTGATTGTCGCAGTGTATCACCGTAGTCTCAACCTTCTGACCAAACAAGGCTACTAGCAACTTCCGAAGCCATACAACTTCACACGTCGCCATGTTGGCTGCTATGTATTCTGCTTCTGATGAACTCAAGGCCACAGATTTTTGCTTCCTACTGAACCAAGAAACAACTCCTGATCCCAAGCTGAAACAACATCCTAAAGTACTCCTTTTGTCTGTTGTAATGCCTGCCCAATCTGCATCAGTATAGCCTATCAACTTGATACCTTCACCTCGAACATATCTGATCCCGTACTCAACTGTACCATGAAGATAACGCAACACATGCTTAGCCGTCGTCCAATGCACTCTCTTTGGCTCTACCATGAACTAACTAAGAGAGTTTACTGCAAAGGCTATATCTGGCCTGGTGTTGACCAAATACATGAGCAAACCAATCAGTTGCCTATATAGGGTGGGATCAACATCCTTTTCCTTGGATGCATCTACCTTCCTCCAATTAGTGATCATAGGTGTAGACATGGCTTTGCAATCTTCCATCTCGAATCTCTTCAAGATTTCAATGCAATATTTCCCTTGACCAAGGAAAATCTCTCCATCAGTCTGCCACACCTCCATGCCTAGAAAGTAGTGCATAAGTCCCAAATTCTTCATCTCAAACTCTTCTGCAAGGTCCCTCTTGCAATCCCCTATGAGCCCTAGCGCACCAGTAAGAAACAAGTCATCCACATATAGAACAAGAATGAGAACCTCACCCCCAACCACCAAGTAGTAGAGGTTCGCATCAGCCTCACTCTTCACAAAGCCCATTTCCTGCAAGTATGTATCAATGCGCTCATACCACGCTCTGGGAGCCTGCTTGAGTCCGTATAAGGCTTTCTTTAATTTGCACACGTGGGTCTCTTTGTTGTGTGCAACAAAGCCTTCTGGTTGTTCTATGTATACCTCCTTCAATTCTCCATTAAGGAATGTTGTCTTGACATCCATTTGATGGATCTGCCATCCCATCTGTGCTGCAAATGAGATTACAGCTCGTATAGAAGTATACCTGGCCATAGGAGCAAATGTCTCCTCATATTCTATTCCCTCCTTCTGAGACAACCCCTTGGCCACAAACCTCGCCTTATATTTCTCGATGCTACCATCTGCACCATGCTTTATCTTGAAGATCCAGCGCGATCCAACTACTGCTCTATCAGTTGGTCTAGGCACTACCTCCCATACATCATTCTACATTATTGAGTTATATTCCTCAACCATAGCATCTCGCCATACCTGATGCTTTGCAGCTTCCTGATAGCTAGAAGGTTCACTATCTACCAACTGGCTGACTAATGCCACATAGTCATTGAACTTGGTTGGTTGTCTCCTCTATCTTGTACTCTTCCTAGGAGCTCCCACAGACTCCTGAGTATCCCTTTGTGTGTCTTGAACCTCATGGTTCCTACTGCCAACTATAGAGGATGAAATATCAACCTCTATATCATCTAGATGCATATCCTGCTGCACCAGTTGCTCCATACTCTGTGAATCTTCACTACCTGAGTCTATGCTTGTACTAGTAACTGTACTTGAGCTTTGTTGTCCTTGACTTGGACTTGGAGCTTTCGTTGGCTACTCACTCCGATCATCTGCTGGCAAATCTCTGGATCTTCTAAATGCCTTGTCCTCCATGAACTTGACATCGCGTCTGACAATAATTCTTCTGGTCCCTAGAATGAACATCCTATATGCCTTTGAAGTTTCACTATACCCAACAAAGTACCCCTTCTCTGCAGTCTGATCTAACTTGGTATGTGTGTCTCCAGGAATAAGGCAATATGCCAAACTCCCAAATATCCTGAAGTGACCAACATCTGGCTTCTTCCCCGTGAAAGCCTCCTCTGGTGTCATTTTCCCTAGTACCTTGTGTGGAACCCTATTCTGAATGTAGACTGCTGTACTACACGCTTCTACCCATAAGTAGCGAGGCATGTCCTGGTCATGTAGCATAGCCCTTGCTGCCTCCGAAATAGAACGGTTCTTCCTCTTAGCAACTCCATTTTGCTGTGGATTGTAAGGAACAGTCCACTCTCTCTTGATTCCTTCTCTGGTATAGAAATCCTGGAAGTCATTTCCTTTGTACTCGCCTCCATTGTCTGACCGAAGAACCTTTATCTTCCTTCCTGTTGAGTTCTCCACAAGAGCCTTGAACTCTTGAAAGTGACTGAAAACCTCATCCTTGGTCTTCAAGAAGTATATCCAGGTCTTCCTGGAGAAATCATCAATAAAGGTAACATAATACTCATATCCTCTGAGAGACTTTGTCGACATTGGTCCACATACATCTGAATGTACTAGATCAAGAACACCCATAGATCTGGTGTCACTCCTTGGAAAAGATGCTTTAGCAAACTTTCCCAACACACATCCCTTACATACATCATCATGCTCTGTGCTCACCTCTGGAACACCTATCACTGTCTCACGAAGCAATCTAAGTGCTCCATGATGAATATGGCCCATCCTCCTATGCCATAGCTCTCCAAGATCTCTAGGGTTACTGCTGCTCATGAGTGCCTTAGGAGTATCAAACTGCAACCTATAAAGGCGACCACTCCTAACTCCAATAGATACGGGTGATTTCCAATCTTTATGCTTAATCAAAACATGCATCCCTCTAAAGAGAACATTATACCCTTTATCCTGAAGGAAAGATACAGAAACCAAATTCATACCTAAGCCTGGCACATGCAACACATCATGAAGAAGAATTACCTTTCCATTCTCCCTCTGAAGCTGAACAGTCCCTTTCCCAACTGAGTTGAGCTTGGACAAGTTCCCCATAGAGATCTGGATTCTGGTGTTCTCCTCCTTGTAGCTGGAGAAGTACTCTCGAACTCTTGTCATATGAAATGACGCCCCACTGTCTATATACCAGACACTCTGTGAGGTTGAGCTAATCATACAGGCTATGAGTGCAAACTCATCCTCCAATCTACTAGAGAGCTCCTCTGCACTTGCTGAAGCTGCCACTTGGTTCTTTCCCTTCTTATCTTTCTTCCTTTGTGGGCAATCGCTAACATAGTGGCCAAACTCGTGACAACCAAAGCACTTGACCTTAGATAGGTCCTTCTTCTTCTTTTCAATTTGTGAATTTGCTCCTTTGCTAGACCCCTTCTTTGTTTTCCCCTTTCCCGCTAGGGCAACATTTTCTTCTTCTACCTCACTTTTCTGACTCTTATTGTTGGCTCCATTGACAAGGCTTAGTCTAAGCTCCTCTTGAGTGAAATCACTCCAAAGTCGATCCCAACTTGGTAAGGTGTCTCGTCCATCAATAACTTGAACAAAGACATCCCATTGCTTAGAAAACCCATTTAGAGCTATTCTTACTAGCTCGTCTTCATTTGGCTTATCTCCATCAGCTGCTAACTCGTCCTTGACAAGTCTAAGCCTGGTGAGGTAACTTGTAACATCTTCTCCCTTGTTCATCCGGGTATTCCTCAATTTTTCTCTGAGAATCAGCTTCCGGTTAGTGGTAGCATTCTGGTACAGATTCAGAATGGCGTCCCACATCTTCTTCGTTGTATCTAACTCTGTGATATGTGGAACAACATGGTCCTTGACACCATCAAGGATTATCCTCCTTGCCTTGGCATCATCCTTCTTGTATGCTACAAGTTGTACTGGATCTGTAGGTACAGCTACAGTACTGGTAACATATTCCTTGATACCATTCTCTTCCAGCATTAAAGAAATTCTGGCTTTCCAGACACCAAAATTTGAGGCACCATCCAATCTGTCCTGATCTCTCAAACCTGCTGAGGCCATCTCAAAGAAATAAAGGAAAACAATAACTCGAAAGAGGTCAAACTCAAATTTCTTTCCTTTGCTTAGGGTAAACCTTTTCTACCCTCAACAAAGCTCTGATACCATGTAGAAATTCTATTGCAGTAACTGATTATTAATCTCCTATCTCATAAAAATTATTTAACTGCTGAAAATAAATTTACAGCTGAATATCGAAAAATAACACAACTGCAACTTCACTAAAAATACGGAAAGAAATAAGCAACACAAGAACACAATATTTTTGGACAATCGTCCCTGGAAAAAACCCCTAAGGGAAAACCAGTTCTACAGATGGAAAATATATTAATCTTCAGCAATATAAGAATTACAAAAGAATTCCTTGCCTCTTACTGGCAGAACTCAGACAAACTCCTAATATCTCCTGCTGATATCCTCCACTGCTATATCAATGCTATCACTGCGCCTCTTGCTAACACTGCAAGACTATTTGCTATCACTGCAAATTCTTCTCAAGACTTCTTATTTTCCAAATGACCCATGACCCCTTTTTATACTACTCTATTGGAAAACCAACGGCCAAGATTAATTCAAACCAACGGCTGAGATTAAGACAACTCAATTAACCAATAACTAATTTTGGCTATGGGGTGTCACCTAAAAAGAGCCACTATTAAATAACAATTGTTATTATCCTAACAACACTTGTTTGACAAAAACAACCATTTTCTAATTCTAGGTCAGGACAAACAGCTGTCCAAAACTACCCATAACTAATGTTGTTATTTCTAGGTAAGGACGAACAGCTGTCCAAGCTACCCATAATTAACATTCCTATTGAAATCCACAAAATCCTAGAGAATGATTTTCCTTAAGAGTATACAAAATTGTTGATTTAAAGAAGTAATCAAATGCTTACTCAAGGCTATTATAATAGTAGCAAGGGTTCTTTCATTTTTTCATTCATATTGGTTTAATTGTGATTTTTCATCATTGTAGATGGTTTAGTATAGTCACATAGAGATGTTTATTATGCGGGTTTGGGGCTAAAATTCATCACTTGGAAGAGTGTTATCTATGACTTGGCCTAGGTATGGATATTAGTACCACATTAGGACAGCTAGTCCATGGGGTTATCAAAGAGTTATAGTGCATTCATGTTATTATTTCCATGACGATAAATGACCTCTATTCCTTCTCATGATGCAAATTCTCCTTTTTTTAAATATATTTTTGGTTTAACCTATTCTCTTTTCTTTAGACCATGAGAGCTTTATAGTATGGACTTTATTTACCTTTAGGGATAGCCTAAAGTACCTAAACAATGTACCCAAAGTACCTAAAAAATATACCCAAAGCACCTAAATAATTCAGAGGGTTATGATTTTGAGTCAACTAGTGGATTGTTGTTACACCAATACTCATGGTAGTCATAAATGAGACTTTTTACCAATCATAAAAATATTTTATCAAGGTTATATTTGTATTATTCATCAAAATGAGAATTGACATCCTTTCAGTGTCATCATCTCCATGCAATGTAAATAAAAGTCTTGAATTTATTAAACACTACATTTGTCACCCTATCATTTTAAAGGACTATCATAGCCCAATCTAGATGTACAATCATGTTTAAGGAATATTATTACAGTCATCAAGGGTTGTTTGGTCAAAAGTGACTATCATGGATTATTTTTCATCCACATATCTTGTATATACTATGAAGACACAAGAGAACACTATTTATTTGAGTGATAGATTACATCCTTATTATCTAGGGGAAACCATGCATTGGAGCATTTACGATAGTTACAAGCTAAGTGATATAGGACAATCATGTGAATTACTCCTTTTGATCATACCTTAAGGATTTTCTTGGATATTAATGGATGTATTAAACTAAGAGAGAGATTCATCATAATGTTTCATGCTTGAACAAAGGTGTCTCTAGTTTCATAAAAAATATTAGTAAATGTTACCAAACATCCATGTTGTTACCCCTCTATTTTTTCTCGTGCCTAAAGCCACGTAATCAGCTAAAAACTAGCTTTTGCTAATGTTTTAATGCTGAAAGTGTTGGTCACCTTTGTTCAAACTTTCAAGGACCCTCATGGACATCCCCTACTTATCTATCACAAAAAAATTATTATTTTTCAAATTTTGTGAAATATGACACAAAATCCTTTTGTAGAGATAATTTGAACCTCTTTTTCTCCAAAATGACCAGTTTTTATGGCCAAACTCCATGTCGGTTGGAAGATTTTAATGCTTTTATTTTTGGGTTACCCATATGCCCAAACAATTAAATCCCAAGTCTTATGTGTCCTATGCAAAAATGATTTCTGGATTATGCTCTACCTGGATTACTTATTCTACAATTAAAATTTCACAAGAAACAGAGCCCTCAGTAAAAATTTATGCAGGTTTTTCTATGGCAGCTCAAAGTGGTGATCCATGTAAAAGTCAGTCTCTGTGCCAGGGGCATAACTTTCAATTAAACCGTTGGATATCAATGAATTTTTGGTATGTTTTAGGAAACATAGTTTTCTAAATCCTCCCTGGAGAGATTTTTAAAAGTATGCCGGGTTCGTAATATTTGGATAACAGAGCACAGCACTGTCAAAACTGTCAATGACAATCACATTATTGGGAGATACTTGGGTTTTCACTCTCATAAACTCAAACACTTAGGAAAATGGACAAGTATTTTCACCTATAAGTGAAAATTTATTCACCGAGACTAGCAAGGGAAATTATGCATTAAAATATTTGAGCTTTATTTCCCTAAAGGTGAGAATTGTATTCACGAGAATGTTAAGAGGAGAAAAATAATAATTTTCTCTTACAACTAGAAGGTAAATTAAGAAATGAGTTTCTTTAAAAGAGATGGAAAGTGAGAAGGAAATTAATAATCTTTCCAAGAATCAGTTAGGGGAACCAAGAAGTGACTACAGGAGATTATTTATTGAAAGGATTTTACAAAGGAGAGGCTCCTTTTTTTTTCAAGAAGTGGGCTTTAGAGAAAGAGGATATATTTTTTTACAGTTCTGCATTTTGTAACAAAGAGAAGGGAAATATATATATATATATATTGCAAACTTGATTGTAAAGAAGGGGTAGAATAATCTGGAGGTTATTTTACTATGTATTTAAACTAAAGAGAAGTAGATTTCAGATCGGTGGGTTTGAAAATATATATCTCTGATTGAAATTAATCTATAGGTTGTTTCAATCATTTTAAATGTAGTCTTTCTCCATTTTATTAAGTATATGTGTGTTGTAAAATATGTTGGTTTATTGCACTCATATGTGCAAAAAACATGAAATATTTGATCTTTCTCTTGTTTCTTTGTGGTGGGAAGATTGAGTAAATGGTCTTTGTGCCATTTATTTAGTTTTATTTTAAGTTATTAAATTTGTAATCACATTCTTTCCATGTTGATGATTGAATGTCATTGTGCCTTCTTTGCCTTCTGGTTAAAGGCATAATCAGTTTCTTATTCATTGTAAATCAAAAGAAGGGAGTTGTACCTTCATATCAAAATTCAGAGAGCACTTGCACATAACCATTGCAAGTGACTCAACTGTTAGTCTCGGGTTTTGTCTTCTAATTTGGGCATTCGTGAGTCATTTCCAAAGCATTTGTAAAAGGACAAATTTGTTTACTAACACATGTAAAATATTGTCTTAGGATTATCACGCCTCTAGAAGTTGTCTCTTGACATAGAAACCCTTCTTGTGCATCAAACCATCCCTCGAATGGAAATCATATTTAAGGACATAGATCATTTGATTAGTTTTCCTAGGTTTGACAACACGAACTACTTTGAAATTTATCATTACTTAGAAATTTTACTAATAATAAATACAAATGTAGAAAGGATGTGCATAATTGTCTTGAAACTACTATTAAGGACAATCATAAAGAATTTAGACATCAACATAAAAGACCTCTCACTCTATTAGGTTGTCTTCTATAACTAAATGATAATAATGACATATCTTCAATTCCCTTTTTCTTCCTCGTCATAAATGATTGCCTCTTCATGAATAATGCCAATTGCCACCTTAAAATTTCTCTGGAGATATAATTGCAAACCTAAGAAAGAAAACTAGATGGCTATTTTTCTTGGTAAACTATGGCTATTGCACAAGGAGAGAACAAAGTAGGTTGGTTGAGATGATCTTAGGCAACAGCATATAAACATGCAAAAACAAGAAACTTGCATGGAAACTCTTGTCCCGTAGAGATTATTTTATTGATTTCATGCGTATAACATTTAAAATTCTAGAAACTATTGTTAAAGTTTTCTCCATGTTTTCTCGTTGCAGCAATTCAACAAAGACTAAAGAGATTCGTTGCATGCGTAGCGTTGTGGTTTGTGTGTTTGTCTTGTAGTTGGTATTCTTTTTAATTTATTTTGTAATGAGTAATATGTTCCCAACCAGTGAGAACAAAGTCTCCCACTTTTCTAATTAATTATGATGAAACTCCCTCAAGAAATATAAAATCTAGTCTTTCATTTTTAAAGAAAAATTATTAAATATAAAGTTTTAGATTATTAAACAATGTCATGGTAGTTAGAATTTTGGGTAATGTAAACATTTAAAATGATTAAAATTTCAATATTTTATATAAAATGTGTAGTATAGGAGATAATTGGATTCAATTTTATATCACAAGAGTTATATCATACTGTTTTATTTAATATAGTGGTGATCCCATAATACTTTTCAATTCTATATTTCATCTTATTGAATGACTTTTTCTCTTAAGCATGGTTTATCTGTTACTATTGTACCATGTTATATAAAATTTGTCTTCTCTAGACAAATACAACTTCTTTCAATTCATAGTTAAAGAGATAATGCGAACTCAAAAGTATTTCTAGATTTCTATGTTTTTTTTCTAGACCTTTTTTAGATGTTCCTTCATTTATTTTATAAGATTATATACATTTTTTCCATGCATGCATACTTCTAGAATAAATATATAGAGGATATTCATATATTTTACAATTTTAAAACTCTTGATACCATTGTGAAGGTAAGACCCTGACTATTTGTGTTTCCAATGTCTATTGTTGCTAGATATTGATTGGTATGACTTTTTTATTTGTGTATCATTGTTACCCAGCACATTTTAGGGGATTGGTTGGCTTTATCTCAATGTTGTAGATGATAGGACCTTCATCAACCTAATAGAAGTATTGATAAGAACAATTACAACGTATAAATTCCTACTTGGATTAACTTGTCATCCAATATTTAACAACACCTTGCCTCTAATTATTTATCGTCTAAATTTGAATTCAAATTATTAGTTGTTAGCTTCATAACAAAACTTGCTACTAGTGTTGTTGATGGATGCTTCAACATGTTTCAACTTAGATGAAAAATAAAAAAGAACTCACATGCATCTCTTGAAATAAATTAAATTCCAAAATAAAAAATGACCACCTTAATATCTCTATAGTCAAGTCTTGGCCTTGTTAGATATTTCAGTGATTTATTATTTTACTATTTCATTAATGGTCCTACACGATTTAAATAAACTTTCAACAAAAGTTAAATTGCATACAAACAATCAATTTTTAGATTTAGTGAAGTATTAGCAAATTGATCATAACATATATTACCTTAAAATTTCATTTTTCAACCTAAAACCAATAATATATCAACTTGTATTTATAAAATTTCCACTTTACAATAACACTATGCATGTTAGGAAATCCTATTTTAATCCTAAAGTAACTAGATCTAGAAAAATGAAAGTTATATCCTAGAATATTAAGGGACAAAATCATCCCCACAAGCATGATCTTCTATCCAACTTGGTTAGAGATCATAAGCCGGATATCGGTCTTGTTCAAGAAACCAAAATGCCTAGTTGTAAAGTGGAAAAGATTAAATTGGTTGTTTTCAGAGAATGAGGAACTCATTTTGTTGATGATGATGGGGCATCTGGTGGAATTGCCTTTCTGGAATCATAGATTATTAACTAGCAAGATTGTCTTGACTTCTCCTAATCACATAGCTACTAGATTTACCAGTCTTAAAGATGGGTCTTCTTGGATCGTATCCAATATCTATGCCCCAAATGGGAAAAATGCTAGAAAAGTGCTTTGGTCCTCTATCATTAATGCTATACTAGCCTTCCCTAATTATAAATGGATTTTATTGGGGGATTTCAACACCCCTCTATCTAATCTAGAGAAGTCAGGTGGGATGTTGATTTCAGATGACAGTAGACAGGACTTGGCAGATATGATTAACTCTCTGGGATTGTTAGACCTGGATCTCCTTGGGGCTAAATTCATTTGGTCTAATAGGAGAAGTGGGGGGACCTCATTCAAGTTAAGTTATGTTGTCCTCAATTTTGGCATGGCCAAAATCATGAGGCAACCCTACGAAACTCGTTTGTTTCATACCTCACGAGCTTCGGGAAAGGCTAATCGACCTCGTCCATTAGTCACTTTTCATTTTTTGTCTTTATCTTTAGTCGTTTAGAAGTTAGAAATTACTATGTAGTAACTGAAAGGTCGGAATTTTTTCTCCGACATGTCAGTTAGTCATGTTAGTGACTGAAAGGTTGGACTTTTTTCTCCGACATGTTAGTTAGTCATGTTAGTGACTGACAGGTCAGACTTTTTTCTCTGGCATGTCAGTTAGTCGTGTTAGTGACTGACAGGTCGGAGTTTTTTATCTGATATGTCAGTTAGTCATGTTAGTGACTGACAGGTCATAATTTTTTCTCTGACATGTCAGTTAGTCATGTTAGTAACTGACAAGTCAGACTTTAAAGTCTGACCTACAATTTTTTCCTAGTTTTTCTCCTAAGTTCTTTTTGATCCTGGATTCTCATCCCAATTGATAGAATTTGTTGATGAATAATGATGAATAGCTAATACTCTAACTGGTACTGAGAGGGGGGGGTGAATCAGTAGAGACAAAAACTTGCTTCAATATTTTGACACTCTCTGAACACAAATAACCGATTATCTATATCACTGTACTTAACCATAGCAATGTCAGTTAACAGAAATACTTTAGACAGCTAAACCAGTAAAACAAAAGTACTTCAAATAGCATCCAACAATTTTCAAATCTAGATAGCTATTTTACCAGTTTGATCATGCATGAGTTGCATTAGTAATATCACAACCATTAACTCTGCATGCATATACAACTCAACAAAAACTACTCAATCATCACATGAAAAATACACAGCCCATGACACATAGATTTTTCACGTGGAAACCCAAATGGGAAAAACCACTTTGGGGATGAATACCCACAAGCTTGTTTTTGAACTCTTTTGAAGTCCACTCTGTTAGGAGCCTAGTCCGGTTAAAGACTTTACAATAAGGTTCTGTTAGGAACCGATCCTGTTAGGGATCACCCAGTTAAGGGATGGCTATAAACCCTGTTGAAGGTTGAAACCCTGTTAAAGATTACCTCGCTAGAGGATTTAAAGAACTCAATGAGCTTGAGTCACCTAGTTAGAGGATTTGTAACAATCTTGTTAAAGCTACCCGTTCAAGGGATTTTCCTTCTGTTGAAATGGTTAGAAGACAACAATTAAGACTCTGATCTGATAACAACACTACTTTGCTAAGGCAGATCCTTTTCAGTTCCTCTATTTTGCAATCACACTCTACAAACTCCTCACTCTGCTTTGTCAAGTATCAAAACATGCGGACACACACACAACTTTTTCCAACACAAACAATAAAAAACATCATCGACCTTATAGACAACAATTAGGTTGGTAGCATAAACCCTAAATCCTAAACATTTAGGTTTTCAGTTACAAGCGGTCTGATCTTGACCGTTAAAATGCATTTCTTAGAATAAAAAAATCTGAGAAAGATCTCAAGTTATTGTGCATCGTCCAATCTTCACCGCAACTAGAAAACAGTAACCCATCATGTGCTTTTCGCATACCTCTAAGAAAAACACACATTCCTGAGGTAGACATTCAATGCATTCGATCTTCATGCACAAGATCCTCAAAGAGATTCTTCACATGCACATAGTTGACATGGCATCTTGATCTCATCCTTATCTCTTAACTAACTCATCACAGAATGTCATCAATTGCACTTCACAAGTCAGATCACCAAACCGGAAACCCTTGAGCTGAATTGAGACTACAAACTGGTAGTCAAACTATGAACCCCGACACTAGTTCACTCTGACCCGGTTGACTATAGCCACTTCCAGTCTTCACACCAGTTCATACCAGTTCACCTTCTTTGAGCATTATATACTGGATCACTTATTGACATCAATGACAACATAAATTATCACCGCTTCATCATATGCCAACAATCTCCCCCTTTGGCATTGATGGCAATACTTAGTGAATCACTGCTCAGTAAAATATATACACTGGTTGACACTATACCTATGCAACTTAAAATATCACCGTCACCTTGACTGATCAGTGGGTACATGCTCAATCATCTTCTCCCCAAACAATATATCTTCTCCCCCTTTGACAGCAATGCCAAAGTGGAGGCACAAGCTTCCAAGCTCCACTATCATTCTCCCCCTATGGAGTAGCGTCCTTCAACACATCAATCCTATAAGATCTAACATGGTAGTACTTGACTGATGTGGAGCACACAACTTTAATTTACTTCATGAAGGGGCAGAACCCCTAATTCACCTCTCAAATAGGTAAATGTAGTCTTTGGTAAGGGCTTAGTGAATATGTCTGCTAGCTGCTCCTTACTGGAAACATGTTCTAATACAACCTCTTTATACTGAACTTTTTCTCTCAAGAAATGATACTTGAGCTCAATATGCTTGGTCCTAGCATGCAATACCAGATTTTTGGAAATATTGATTACACTAGTATTATCACAGAAAATACTCACCAGTTTAGATACAATCACTTTGAAGCCGCACAGTACATGCTTCTTCCAAATTGCCTGAGTACAGTTCATAAATGCTGCCACATACTCCTCTTCAGTTGTAGACTGGGAGATACAACTCTTCTTCTTACTCGTCCATGAGACTAGACTTCCACTAAGGAAGAATGCTCCACCAGTTGTGCTCTTCCGATTGTCCACATTACCTTCCCAATCTGCATCAGTAAACACTTTGAGATCAAATTCACCATTATATGGATACCACAATCCATAATCAACTATTCCCTTCAGATATCTAAGAATCCTTTTACTGCTACCAAGTGGGATTCTCTTGGGCTCTTCTGAAAACGGGCCACTATGCCCACTGCATCAGCAATATCTGGTTTTTTGTGCACCACATAGTGCATCTTACTGATCATTAACTAGTACTCCTTCTCATTCACCAATTCTGAATCATCCTCCTTAGTCAATTTGCAACCACTCACCATCGGTGTTCCAACCGATTTGCTCTCCTGCATGCCAAAGGTCTTCAATACCTCTTTGATATACTTGGACTGGGTAATGAAGATACCCTCCTTCATCTGTTGAATCTGTAGACCAATGAAGAACTTTATCTCTCCAATCAGAGACATCTCAAACTCTTTCTTCATTTCATCTGCAAATGCATGAGTCATTTCATCATCTCCTCAGAAGATTATGTCATCTACAAATACTTCACAGATCAGTATCTGGTCACCTTCAAATTTTAGGTAGATGTTGTTGTCCTCACTTGTTCTCTGAAATCCTATCTTCACAAGATGAGAGTGTAACCATTCATACCATGCCCTTGGTGCTTTTTTCAATCCATACAAGGCCTTGTGTAATCTACACACCGTGTTACTATCCTCTGACAAAGCAAACCCATCTAGTTGCTCAATACACACTTCTTCATCTAGGATTCCATTCAAGAATGCAGACTTCACATCCATCTGGTATACCTTGAATCCTTTGAATGCTACAAATGCAAGTTGCATTCGAACACCTTCCAATCTAGCCACTGGGGCAAAGGTTTCTCCATAGTCTTCTCCTTCTTCCTAAGCATATCCTTTGCATTCAAGTCTTGCCTTGTTTCTTACCACTACGCCTTCTTCATTCAGCTTATTCCTGAAGACCCATTTGGTACCTATGATATTCTTGTGTTCCGATCTAGGTACCAAGGACCATGTTGCATTCTTCTCTATCTGGTCCATCTCCTCTTCCATTGCCTTTATCCAATCTTCATCGGTAAGAGCCTCTCTAGTGGTCTTAGGCTCAATTTCTGAAATCATGCAGGAGTTTTCTTTCACCTTTCTCCTTGTGAGTATCCTTGCATCTTTTTCTCCAATGATCTACTTCGGATCATGATACAATTTTACATACCTAGGAATGACCCTAGCTGGTTTTGCTTGCTTTTCCTCTTCTTCTTCCACTTCATCTTCTTCTTCTCCTACTGCAGCTTCTATCGGTATAGAAACACTGAGGTCTTTCTGGTGTTTGCAATTTATTTCCTTCTCAATCGGTTCCCAAAAGACTACACCTGGTTCATCTTCCGCTTGCTTGCTGTTGGTTTCCTCAAGTTCCTCAGGGGATTCATCAACCTTGACATTGATACTCTCAATAATTTTCTAAGTCCTCCTATTGTAGCACTTGAGAGCTTTTCTTTTAGTGGAATATCCTAGAAATATTCCTTCATCACCCTTAGCATCAAACTTTCTTAGATGCTCACCGATCCTGATATAGCACTTGCTGCCAAATACTTTGAAATAACTTACATCATGAGTTCTCCCATTCTAGTACTCATAGGGGGGTTTGTCTTTACCTTTCTTGATGAGTGCCCGGTTCATATTATAGACTGCAGTTCTTACCGCTTCTCTCCAAAATGTGTGAGCTACCTTTCCTTGGATCAGCATAGTTTTGGCCACTTCCACTACAGTCTTGTTATTCCTCTCTGCTATGTCATTCTGTTGTGGTGTCCTTGGGGCAGACAACTGCCTCTTGATGTAGTTCTCTTCACAATACTTGTTGAATTCATCAGAAGTGAATTCACCTCCATGATTGGTTCTAAGGCATTTTATTCTTCTGCCTCTCTCCTTCTCAACCAATGCTCTAAACGCTTTGAACTTTCCAAATGCCTCAGACTTGTCTTTCAAGAATGTGACCCACATCATTCTTGAGTAGTCATTGGTAAGAATCATGAAATACCGATCTCCCTGAATACTTCTTGTTTTCATTAGACCACACAGATCGGTGTGCACTAGATCAAGTAAGTTCTCTGTAGAAAAAGACTTACCTTTGAATGTTGAGGAAGACATCTTCCCAAGTTGACATTCTCTACACAAAGCATTCTCCTATTTGTTCAAAGTTCTCTGTAGAAAAAGACCTACCTTTGAATGTTGAGGAAGACATCTTCCCAAGTTGACATTCTCTGCACAAAGCATTCTCCTATTTGTTCAGCAAAGGCAATCCTCTTACTGCCTTGATCTTACTAGCCTTTACTATATTATCAAAGTTTATATGATAGAGTCTCCTATGCCATATCCAACTGTCATCAAACTTTTCCATCAGACACTGACTGATCTGGGCATTCAGTTGAAATAGGTTTCCTTTGGTATGTTTACCGGTGGTAATAAGTTCACCATTCTTTCCAATTATTCTGCAGACTCCACCTTTGAACTCCATAATAAGTCTTTTATCATTCGATTGAGAAACACTCAAAAGGTTGTGCTTAAGGCCTTCCACCTAGTATACATTATCTGCACTTCTCTTTCCATTCAGTGAGATGGATCCTTTTCCTTTTACCATTCAAGGTGCATCATTGCCAAACCAGACAACAACTCCATCATATTCTTCCAGAGTCAGAACTTTCTCTAGTCACCAATCATGTGGTGAGAACACTCGCTATCAATGATCCACTTATTAGAGTTGTTAATAGGAGAGACAAGGGCTTTCTGGTCAAACACCTCTTCCTTGACAGTTATGAACACTATGTCCTCACTCTATTCATCCTCAGATTCTTCATTGGTAAGACCTTCATCCACTACAACAAGATAATTTCTCCTACCTCCTCCTTTATACTTTCTAAACCTTTCTAGTTTATCCTTATTGACATTGTTAGGATACTTAACAGCTATATGTCCTATCTTATTGCAGGAAAAACACTTCAAAGGAAGCTCACCTTTGTATTTTCTAGTGCCTTTTGGAAGTCTCTTGGTGAGAAGAGCTTCAAAATCCATCAAAATCTCCTCATCATCCATATCTCTGCTTGGCCTAAATTCATAACTAGTGCTAACCTTTTTTCATCTCCTAGTAGGTACGGAGGCAGCAGATGCTATGAAGGCTGACTCAGTCTTCTGAAATCTGCCATCATAGCCATTCAATTCATATGCAGTCAATTTAGCAATAATAGAGTCTAATGATACCTTTGTTTTTTCGATAGACCTTAGCTCTTGGATAGCGGCAACCCTAATTGCATAGACCAGTAACAATGATCTCAGAACTTTACTGACAATTGTGGCATCGTCAATTGTTCCACCATTTCTCTTGATATCTCCAACCACAGTCTTGATCCTTATGCCATATTGTTGAATGGTCTCACCTTCAACCATCCTCATGTCTTCAAATTTTCCTCTAAGGCTTTCTTCCTTAGCCTGCTTGACATGCTCATCACTGCCATAAATGGTTTCCAGTATGTCCCAAACATCCTTAGGACTATCCTTATCTTGTACATAAATGAACTCAATATCGAACAGGTTGCTAATAAGGGCTTCCATGACTTGCCCATTTTCTTGAATCTTCCTTTTCTGATCATCGGTCAGAGTGCCAGTAGGGATTAAATAGGCAATCTCAACATAGCTCCAGCATTGAGAACCCAAACTCTTGATATAAATCTTCATTTTATCCTTCCATATTTTGAAGTTGTCCCTATTGAACTTAGGACCTTCCCTCTTCATCATTAAAGCAGGATCTTTTGCCTCAAGCAGTTAAGCTTATATCACTGAGGACCTAGAGGCACTCTGATACCAATTGATGAATAATGATGAATAGCTAATACTCTAAATGGTACTTAGGGGGTGAATTAGTACAGATAAAAACTTGCTTCAATATTTTGACACTCTCTAAACACAGATAACCAGTTGTCTATATCATTGTACTTAACCATAGCAATGCTGGTTAACAGAAATACTTTAGACAACTAAACTGGTAAAACAAAAGTACTTCAAATAGCATCCAATAATTTTCAAATCTAGATAGCTATTTTACCAGTTTGATCATGCATGAGTTGCATTAGTAATATCACAACCATTAGCTCTGTATGCATATACAACTCAACAAAAACTACTCAATCATCACATGAAAAATACATAGCCAATGACACATAGATTTTTCACGTGGAAACCTAAATGAGAAAAACCACGGTGGGGATGAATACCCACAAGCTTGTTTTTGAACTCTTTTTAAGTCTGCTATGTTAGGAGCCTAGTCCGGTTAAAGACTTTACAATAAGGATCTGTTAGGAACTAATCCTGTTAGGGATCACCCGGTTAAGGGATGGCTATAAACCCTATTAAAGGTTGAAACACTGTTAAAGGTTACCTCTCTAGAGGATTTAAAGAACTCAATGAGCTTGAGTCGCCTGGTTAGAGGATTTGCAACAAGCCTGTTAAAGCTACCCAATCAAGGGATTTTCCTTCTGTTGAAATGGTTAGAAGACAATAGGTAAGACTCTGATCTAATAACAGCACTACTTTGCTAAGGTAGATCCTTTTCAGTTCCTCTCTTCTACAATCACACTCTGTAGACTCCTCACTCTGGTTTGGCAAGTATCAAAACATGTAGACACACACACAACTTTTTCCAACACAAACAATAACAAACATCATCGACCTTATAGACAACAATTAGGTCAGTAGCATAAACCCTAAACATTTAGGTTTTCAGTTACAAGCGATCTGATCTTGACTGTTAAAATGTATTGCATAGAATAAAACAATCTGAGAAAGATCTCAAGTTATTCTACATTGTCCAATCTTCATTGCAATTGGAAAACAATAACCCATCACATGCTTTTTGCATACCTCTAAGAAAAATGCACATTTTTGAGGTAGATATTCAATGCATTTGATCTTCATGCGCAAGATCCTCAAAGAGATTCTTCACATGCACATAGCTTATGTGGCATCTCGATCTCATTCTTATCTCTTAACTAACTCATCACATAATGTCATCAGTTGCACTGCACAAGTCAGATTGCCAAACCGGAAACCCTCGAGCTGAACAGAGACCACAAACCGGTAGTCAAACTGTGAACCCCGATACTAGTTCACTCCAACCCAATTGACTATAACCACTTCCAATCTTCACACTGGTTCATACCAGTTCACTTGCTATGAGCATCATATACCAGTTCACTTATCGACATCAATGACAACATACATTATCACCACTTCATCATATTCCAACATTCGTCCTTTTGATGTTGATGATCTTTGAGATACTAATGATCAATGTTGAAACCTCTTAACCCTCTCCTAGCAAATCGATAGACAAAAGAAGATATGCTGATGAGATTGTTGATATGACACCAGACAAAGCTAAGATGCAAGTTGCTTTGACTCAGTTTGAAGAATTTTAGAAATCCAATGAGGAGAAAAATGAATAAAGTGTCACATTGACACTATCTTTTCATGTAGTTGCATTGTTAGATGCTGCAAGTTTTCTCGCAGCTGCATATTTTCTTTTTGTTGTAGTTGTAGTCAAGTGGGACCATGCAGTTGAATTAGTCAATGGTGCCCACCTTTTTCTCCACTCCTCTCCTATATATAGAGGAGCCTCATTTGTAAATATGGATCTTTGATATGCAAAACTCTGCTGAAATTTTGTGCCAACTAAGACTTTGTGCTTTTTATTGTAAATTTGATTCAAGGAAATAAAGATAGCAATTGGCTTATTTCCAAACTTTATGTTGAATAGAAGATTGTGATTGTGATTGGGATTATTCTTATGTTTAATTCTCATAATCATTCCTTACATTCTTGAATCTTTTGGTGAAAATTGTGAAAGTTTATGAAAGAGATTTCTAATTGTGGAAATAGACATTGTGGTTAGTAGTAGGCTTTGTATTATTTCTATTACTTGTAGTTTAAGGAATTGGGAATTTATACTTGAAGACTTTGAGCTGAAAGTTAAATTTCTTATCATTTGTAATCTTTAGCTTAGTTAGAATTACATTCAAGAAAGACTTTGTACTTCTTGATTGTAAGTTTTGGTGTAATTTGTTGGAGTAGTTTGTTCATTTCTTTAAGTATCATAAGTGATAGGGAATTGTAACGAGTGGAGGGAAAATACATAAACTCTGAAAAAAGGGAGTTATATGCCCAAAACTTACCCACAGATTTTAGTTTCTTGTTAATTAGAGAAAAAAAATCAAAGGGAACCTCCCCTTGCTGAGAGGAGAGATTAATTTCTCAACATAGTTTTGTGTGAATTATATATTTTCCATTGGTACACTAGTGAAAAAATATTCACCCAACAGTTTTTTGGCGACTCTACTAGAGATACGATACGCATCCAAAAGCCTCATGCTTTTGGTTGAAGTATACCGATATCCTATTCCTTGTAATTCCTTTCCTTATAATTTATCAAACTTTCACCAAGAATATGTAAAATGGTTGCTCAAGGTCCTTGGGGGAATGCTTTTGGTCTGTTGAACCTGATTCTACCCTTATATGTTCTTCCTAATGGTACGCGGAAAAAATTTCCCAAGTTTTTGCAAGATGGTGCTCAACATCCTGATGATCACATCACTTCTTTTTATATTGCATGTGGTGTTCTTGGTGTTGAACATGAAGATGTATCTGTAAGGTTATTCATTGAAACCTTACAAGGTGTAGTTGCTGATTGGTTTTACCATTTGCCTGATAACTTTATCACCAATTGGGCTACTCTCAAAACAAGGTTTGAGGCAAGATTCAAACCTTTTGAAGAAGAGCATGCACTCTTGGCACAATTGACTCAAATGAAGAAGGAACCGCAAGAGCCCATGCATGAATTTGTTGCTAAATTCAACAAACTGCATAACTGCATCCCGTTTGCTTCTTAGCCTACTACTGCAAATTTGAAGTCCTTATTCATCAATGCTCAGTCACTTGAGGTGAATCTTGTTGAGGAGAGCAGTTCCAAGAGATCTTGTAGCTGCACAAACCTTAGCAGTTGAGGTTGAATATGATCTTATCCTTGCAAGTAAGATAAAGATAGAGCCAAATGGATCCAAAGAAAACTCTTCTTTGGGATCATGGTCTACCAAGAGAGCAGATACCATGGTGCAAAGGTTGGCTAATGAGTTGCTTGCCCTCAAAACACAAATAGCTCAAGGTGTATTTTCTTCCCCTTATGAAGACATTCCTACGAGACCATATCCAAATACTGCTCCTAGTTATGTAGATAGAAATCAAGACAAGCTTCCTTCACCACCAAAAGATCCTGCACTTGAGGCACCATCAACAAATGCAGCAGTGGATGACTCTAAATCTGAACAAAGTGATCTTGTTGGTCTATTCCAAAAGGAGGAAGCAAACATAGCTGGCGACTCTCAAATTTGGTTTATGACGTTCCAGAAAGCTATTGAACAAAAAGAAAAGACCATGCTAGGTACCATGGAGGAGGACAATCACATCATGAGATGTGAAAAAGTGAGCATGCATGAAGATCCCAGTCAAGTTGAAATGAATGCTTTCATGCTCCAAGGTCATGAAATTGGACGTATCTTGCACAAGAGACCTACACCAGAAATTGATGAAGATCTTTTCATGAGAACTATAGAAGATTTTTGTTCAAGTCTTGTTGATGATTCTCTCCAATCAGAATTTGTTGAATAGCCTACTAAGGAATACAATGCAATCATGTTTTCAACTGAATCACATGAAGAAGATCATTCCATTCAGCATGAGGTTGTTATGGTTGAAAAACCAGTTGTTCAAGTTGCAGCTAGTAGGAAAGATTCGGTCTTTGTACGATCAAGAGGATGTCCAATCAGACATCTTTCTTGGTTGGGGTCTAATGGAAAGCCAGAGGTCCCACTTGTACATAAGCTTGAGGATATACTTGAGAAAGAAGCCAAAAAAGTATTTTCAGTGAAGCAAGAGCGGCCTGGTTTCAAAAATCCACTTTGAGCCAGCAACACATATGATTCATCCCAAGAGGAAGGTGGATTTGTTCATATTTTCCAAGGAGTGTTGCATCAATTTATAGTACCCTTGTTCATGCTCCATCTATACAAAGTTTCTTATGATCATGCAAGGCATTGCAAGCTACTGAAGAAAGGTAGCTATATTGGAAATCTCGTGAATGGTTTCATTTAGGAAGGTTTCAATTGTTAGTTAGTTTAGGTTAGGCTAGTTTTCTTTTCAATAAGTGTAGATGCACAAGCTTGAGTCTTGTTTTCAGTCATATCATCCTTCTTGTCATCTATGTCTTTGTCGGCTGACTCTATAGCCCAATGGATACAGGCACTTGGAGTTCTAGATTATACAATCTTCAAGTGGTGAAGTTTGTTCCCCAGTCAGAGCCAATTGTTGTCCTCAATTTCGGCATGGCCAAAATCATGAGGCAACCCTACGAAATGCCCGTTTCATACTTCACAAGCTTCAAGAAAGGCTAATCGACCTCATCGATTAGTCTCTTTTCATTTTTCGTCTTTATGTTTAGTTGTTTAGAAGTTATAAATTTTTATGTAGTAACTGAAAGGTCGGACTTTTTTCTCTGACATGTTAGTTAGTCATGTTAGTGACTAAAAGGTCATAATTTTTTCTCTGACATGTCAGTTAGTCATGTTAGTGACTAACAGGTCATACTTTTTTCTCCGACATGTTAGTGACTGATAGGTCAGACTTTTTTCTCCGGCATGACAGTTAGTCATGTTAGGGACTGACAAGTCGGACTTTTTTCTCCGACATATCAGTTAGTCATGTTTTTTATTAAGGAAAATCAGGTTTTAAGGGACCCAAAACCCGCTTACAAAACAAAGGATATGCATGAAGGAAACTAGAGAAGACATAACCTAGATAGAAAAGCTGCAAAAAAAAAAGCAGAAAAACCAGCAGCTAGGAAAAAAGGACAGCACAGAGCCAACGAGAAATTGGCATCCAAAATCCAGCAATACATATCAAATAAAAACTTTAATGGACTCCTCTACATTCTTAACCAACAGCATCATGGCCTTCACGGCTTCTCTCAGATCATTGTTCTCATGCTTCAGTTGACCATCTTTCATCTTTGTCTCCAAATCATTGGTCGTCTACCTGGTCCTTTGCCTAGAGATTTGTGGAGTAGAGCTGGAAGTCGGCAGATCATCAATGATAACCATATCCTTATTCTGATTTTTCCTCTCCAAGTGATCCACCAAAGAATTCATATTTTGAAATGAGATCCTCAAGACCTCAAGACTGTGGTTCATAAAATTCTTCAATGCCTTCTCAGTTTTAGCAACCCAATTGATGATAATTTCATTATCAGTCTCGGTCTTGTCTTTAACAATTCTAATCACATCTTCCAGGTGTTTCAAGTCACCTTTTATAAGATCTTTCTCCATCTAATCCTGCACTTCAATTTCATCCTCTGCTTCGCTAGTTTCCCCCTCCACACTCTTTTTCCCCGACTTAGTATCCTTGATCAGATTGTGAATCTTATACTCCAGGTCCCTCTGACACGACAAACTTTTTTCTCCGACATGTGAATTAATCATGTTAGTGACTAACATGTCAGACTTTTTTCTTCGACATGTCAACTAGTCATGTTAGTGACTGACAAGTCGGACTTTTTTCTTCGACATGTCAGTTAGTCATGTTAGTGACTGACAAGTTGGACTTTTTCCTCCGACATGTCAGTTAGTCATGTTAGTGATTGAAAGGTCGGACTTTTTTCTCCGACATGTCAGTTATTCATGTTAGTGACTGATAGATTGGACTTTTCTCTCCGACGTGTCATTTAGTCATGTTAGTGATTGATACGTCGGGTGTTTTTCTATTATATGTCAGTTAGTCATGTTAGTAACTGACAAGTCTGACTTTAAAGTCTGACCTGCAAGTTTTTCCTAGTTTTCCTCCTAAGTTCTTTTTGATCCCGGATTCTCATCCCAATTGATGGAATTTGTCCTTCTGATGTTGATGATCTTCGAGATACTAATAATCAATGTTGAAACATCTGAGCCCTCTCCCAACAAATCGACAAACAAAAGATGTGTTGATGAGATTGTTGATATGGTGCCAGACAAAGCTGAGATGTAAGTTGCTTTGGCTCGATTTGAAGAATTTTAGAAATCCAATGAGGAGGATAAAAATGAATAAAGTGTCACATTGACACTATCTTTTCATGTAGTTGCATTGTTAGATGCTACAAGTTTTCTCGCAGATGCATATTTTCCTTCTATTGTAGTTGTAGTCAAGTGGGACTGTGTAATTGAATTAGTCAATGGTGCCCACCTTTTTCTCCACTCCTCTCCTATATATAGAGGAGCCTCATTTGTAAATATGAATCTTTGATATGCTTAGAAAAACTCTACCGAAATTTTCTGCCAACTAAGACTTTGTGCTTTTTGTTGTAAAATTTGATTCAAGGAAATAAAGATAGCAATCAACTTATTTCCAAACTTTGTGTTGAGTAGAAGATTGTGATTGGGATTGGGATTATTCTTACGTTTAATTCTCATAATCATTCCTTACGTTCTTGTCGGAGAGAAAAGTCTGACCTATCATTGGCAAATTATGGAAATAGGCTTTGTGATGTTTACATATTTGGGAAATTTTATGATGTTAAGCGATTAATAGTAGGCTTTGTACTACTGCTATTACTTGTAGTTTAAGGAATTGGGAATTTATACTTGAAGACTTTGAGCTGCAAGTTAAATTTCTTATCATTTGTAATCTTCAGCTTAGTTAGAATTACATTCAAGAAAGACTTTGTGCTTCTTGATTGTAAGTTTTGATGTAATTTTTTGGAGTAGTTTGTTCCTTTCTTTTAGTATCATAAGTGATAGGGAATTGTAACAAGTGGAGGGAAAATACATAAACTTTTTAAAAAAAGAGTTATATGCCTGAAACTTACCCACAGATTTTAGTTTCTTGTTAATTAAAGAAATTTCAAAGGGAACCTCCCCTTGCTGAGAGGATAGATTAATTTCTCAACATAGTTGTGTGTGAATTAGGTGGTATGCTAGTGACAAAATATTCACCCAACAAGCTAGACTGAGGTATTATCTCTCTTGAGTGGATTCAGGATGCTTCTTGTAGGCTAAATGCGCTTTCCAAAATTGGCTCTGACTACATCCCTATCAACCTAAGTGTGTTCTCTCTAACTGGGAGGAAATATTTCCCCTTCCGGTTTGAGAAGATGTGGTTTTTAGCTCCAGAAATACATGACAAAAAATTTGAATGGTGGAATGTTGATATTCAGGGGATTGTGATGTTTAGAGTGACTCAGAAACTCTCCAATGTCAAGTCCAATAGTTAACACTAGAACAAATCCTCTTTCGGCAATATTTTTTAGATAAAAGAGAATCTCAAGAAGGATCTTGATGATGTCCAAACTCAGATTCAAGATGTTGGGTATGATCCTATGATTATGGATAAATAAATTGAGTTGTTAACCAAACTTCGTGATATCATCTCCAAGGAGGAGGAATTTGGAAGTAGAGGTCTAGAACTTTATGGCTCAATTGTGGTGATAGAAATACAAAGTTTTTTCATATGACCACTCTCAAACATAGGGCATCAAACAGAATCAAAAAAATCTTGGTGGATCATCACTGGATTGATAAGCATGAGGAGTTGAACTAGGAAGCTATTAGATATTTCTACACTCTTCTTTCTGATGATGGTCCTCTTAATGATAATGCTCAAGATGAGATCCTGCAGGAGTTTAGTAGCACTGTCTCTTAGGACATGAATAAGGAGCTAACCGAAATTCCCTCCCATGAATAGGTTAGAGCTGCAGTCTTTTCTTTTGAAGGTAATAAGGTTCCTTGCCCTGATGGTTTCCCTTTGTTTTTTTTCTAAAACTTTTGGCAGATTATCAGTTCTGATGTTGTGGATGTTGCGAGAGAATTTTTTGGTTCTAGATTGCTTCTTAAGGAGTTGAATGCCACTTTTTTTGTCCTTATCCCCAAAAATCCTGATGCCAACTCTTTTCAAGACTTTAGACCCATTAGTTTATGCAATTTGACCTATAAAATTTTCACTAAGATTCTTGTGTTCAGGCTTAAGAAAATCCTCCCTTCTTTAATTTTGAAACATCAGAACGGGTTTGTTCGTGGTAGACAAATTTTGGATTCTATTATTGTGGTTCATGAGAATATCCATTCCTTATCTATCAATAAGAAGCCTGGTTCTTTGTTGAAGTTGGATCTTCTAAAATCTTATGATCGGGTCAATTGGAACTTTTTGTTTAAAGTGCTTTGATCCTTTGGGTTTGGAAATCAGTTCATCTAGCTGGTTAATCAGTGTGTGTCCACTCCTAAGTTTTTGGTTATGATCAATGGTTTTTCATCTCGTTTCTTCTCTATGTCGAGGGGTATTAGACAGGGGGATCCTCTCTCCCCTTTCGCATTTATTCTTATTAGTGAAGCATTCAGTAAAATTATCCAAAGAGAAGTCAGATAGAGCAACTTGTTGGGTTTATGGCCCTCCTCCCAAGCTACAATTTTCTCCCACCAGCAATTTGTGGATGATACCTTGCTGATGGGGGAATTCTCAATTAAAGAAGTGAAAACTCTTAAATTTATCCTGGATATATATGAGAAAGCAACTAGGCAAAAAAACAGCCTTTCTAAAAGCTCCATTTTTTTCATGAATACCCTTGAGCATAGAAAAATGAAGATTGCCAATATTTTGGGTTGTAAGATGGGAGCTCTTTCATATTCATATTTGGGATTACCCATGTGCATGGGACCTACCCCAAATTCCTTTTGGTCTAGTCTAATTGATAGATTCCAAAACAAGTTGGCTAGGTGGAAAGGGGCTTTGTTAAGTCAAGTTGGTAAACTTCAGTTGATCAAGGCTTTGCTTCAAAACCTTCCAGTCTATGCTATGAGTCTCTTTAAAATCCCTCTCAAATTTGCTGATAGAATGGAAAGAATACATAAGAATTTTCTTTGGTTGGGTACTAAATCCAAGAATAGACCTCATTTAGTTACATGGGACCAAGTTTGCTTACCTAGAAATAGGGGAGGTCTGGACATAAGGCATTTGAGAGACTTCAATAGGGCTCTAATGGCTAAACAATTTTGGAGATGTTTAAAGGAGAGTAATGAATGGATTGATATTTTCAAGGGTAAATATCAAATTCATGGATTCCAAAGGATTTTGGAAAAATATACCCTACCGAATTTGGATTCTGATCTATGGAACAACTTCTTCAATTCCAACCCCATTATCAATCAGGGAAGCAAATGGGTTCTGGGGAATGGGATAAACATCAAGTTTTGGGATGATTGGTGGACGGGAGAGGGTTCATTGTTTGACTTGTTGTGGGCTTTACAATTCAAAGAATAATGCATTAGATTGATCAGCACTTGGGTGGCAAATTATATCAAAGATGGAGTCTAGTTGGACCTCAGAAGGTTCAATGCTTCTTTGGCGCCTTTCCAACCTTGGCTTAACTTGATCCACATCCCCTCCTCTCAAGTGGAGGACTTGGTCATTTGGAATGGGTCTACTTTTGGGAAATTTGTGGTAGTGGATGCTTTCAAGATCATTACTAGGTCTTTTACTCTTGTCCCCTTTGGGTAGGAGTTTAGAATAAGCTCTTAATTCCTAAAATTAACATTTTCTTCTGGCTGTTTATGCAGGATAAGATCTCTACCATTGATAATCTATGTAAACATGGTCTCCCCATCATCAATACATATTTTTTTATGTAAAGAAGAAGCTAAAAATGTTTGGCATTTTGCTATTACATTATTCCTTTGCTAGGGATATTTGGGATTTCTTCCTCAATCTGTGGAATACTAATTGGGTATCCCCTGATTCTATACAAAACTTTTGGTACCAATGGAAGTGCCCCTTTGGTAACCATGCGCTTGGTATTCTATGGAACATCTCCTTGCCCCATATAGCCTAGGATATATGGAAGGAAAGAAATAATAGGGTTTTCAGAGATATGGAGTCCATGACTCAAGTGGTGGCGATCAAAATAAGGAATTATATTAAGGAAAAATTTCTCAATTATTGCCCTAGTAGGAAAAATGGCCCTCCACTTGCTTCTAACTAGGAGGAATGGGATATTATCAAAATATGGCAAATTAGCTGGAATATCTTTGTTCCAGTCTATAAAATAAAACGTAGCAGAGTGAATGTTTTATGGCATCCGCCTCCTCCAAGGTGGATCAAAATCAATATTGATGGGGCGACAAAGGGAAATCTTGGGCCAACAGGTTGTGGGGGAGTGGCAAGGAATCACTTGGATTTGCTAGTCTCTGCGGTGGTGCTCCCTTAGGAACCTAGACTAACGATTATGTGGAGGCCAGCACTACCTACATAGGGATACACATGGTGAGAAAGGAAGGCTTTAGACGGGTCTAGTTGGAAAGTGACTCGCTCAACATTGTGAAGTGCATCAGGGGTAGTATGGAGCCAAGCTGGACTATTTTGAACTTGATTAAGGATTGTCTAGAAATGATTGTTGATCTAGAGGAGTTTAAGATTTCACACATTTTTCGGGAAGGAAATAAACCGGCGGATCATGTTGCCAACTTGGCTATTGAAAACATGGCGGTTAGATGGTGGAAAGGAAGGGAAACCTTCCTGAAACCTTTGTGCAACCTAGCAAGAAATGATGTTGATATCTTCGGCCTTACAAATGAATTAAATGTTGAGAGATTATGATGGGATGGGCATCGTTGGGAAGGTATTTAAAATTATTACCACTTTGAGAAGCTCTATAAACTTTAGCTCGCCTTGTTTATGGTTTATCTTTTTCTAGTTTTGCACCTAGTTTGCAGTTGTCTGGATTTCCTGCGTAATAGAATGGGTGGTGACAAGAATAGGCATGAACCCATGACCTATGATAAGTGGTGGAATATTAAGCAGGTATGGGAGGAAATCTATGACAGTGGGATGGCTCCCTATCTAGAGAGATTGCACGATAACTCTCCCCTAGTTACTAAAAGATTTGTTAAAGGGTGGAAAAAGGGTGTGTTGGTTGTTTATGGGGTAGAATTTTGTGTTGACGAAACCCTGGTTGCCAGTGTTACTGGACTTACTACTGAGGGCAATCAATTTTATAGAGAGAAGTCTGGTGAGGAGGATATCACTTCTTTTTTTGACAAAGAAAAGGAATGACGAAGGGTGACTAAAATGATGGATGGTGCCTATAACAGGAAAGACCTGAATTCCCTCTGGGCTAACATAGCAGAATTCATCATGAGGTATATCACTTTTTATGGTAGATTTGCTAGTATTTTCTCGTATCATTTTACAATTTTAAACCATTTTAGGCATGGTAAAATTATCTCCATCCCTTTCTACTTGGTTTTGTCCTTGGAAAATAGTTTAGCTTAACATGCCGAGAACTAGGATAATATGGTGCTTCATGAGGGGCTTATCATGTTAATCATGGAGTATGCCAAAGCTCATGAAGTGGAACATTTGCCTATGGATAAAACCCACATTTTTTCCTCTGGATAAAACCCACATTTTTTCCTCTAAACCTAAGGTGCACTTAGTTTCTGATATGGAGATGGATGAGGAGGACAGTGGCACTACCCTTGATTGGCATGATATCAAGGATTTAGAGGACCCTGAGTATAGACTGGAGAAAGAAGGGGAGCCTATGGTGACCCCTCAAACTAATAGTAGTAGGAAAACAATCCTTCAATGTGGTCGGCAAGAAAGTTTAAGTCGAGCAACAGGAAAATGTAATACCTCGAGCCACCCATCTGGAAGAAAATGAAATTGGCCAAGTCAAGTGGGTCCAAAGACAAGGACCACGAGATTATGTTCTGATTGATTGAAAAACAGGTTTTAAGGACCTGAAACCATTACAACATAGTTACATAGAAAGCTAAGAAAAAAGAGTCCACATACAAAGTGACTGGTCAAAAAACTAGCGAATAGAAAAAATAGCTAAACAACAAAAAACAGCAAAGAACCCAAGGAGACACTACATAGTAATTTTCTTCAGCAGATCCTTTGCCTTAGTCACCAGCTCATCATAGGTCACCCCAACTGCTTTTATCTCCTCCAGGTCCTTATTCACTTTCTTTTCCTTCCTCTTTCCATGGGTGCAGGTTCTGGGACCTTGGGCTTCCCCCGTTCCTTCTGCATCCAAGTCAATTTCCTAGGTTTCCTTTTCATCATCAAGCTTGCTGATGAGGGTATGTGTGTTGTTGGTTGAGATTTTCAGAATGCTGAGACTCTGCTCTGCAATGTTCTTGAGGAACTCCTCTATCTTTTCCACTTTGGCAACTGTATCCGAGAGCTTCTTTTCGCTAGTTTCCTCCAGGGTTTTTCTATCCTGTATCTCCTTTTCAATTTTCTCAAACCGGGGATTAAAGGCATCTCTGATGTCTTCTGCTTTGGCAATTGTGTTCTTCAGATCTTCGATATAATCGGCCATAGTCTTCCCCTCTCCAATGTTAATGGTCTCTAGGATCATGACTCTGTTGCAGAGTTTTTTGTATTCATCCGCAGTATTCTTATTCCCATCAATAAGCCATTCAATGGTTTTCATAAAACCCTTCAAGGCCTCGGGGTGAGGACCAGGAGAAGGAGTAACTTTACCAGGGGTTATCTGTTCATCTTTAGCGATATGGAGGGCAGAAATAGTATTGGCGGCCCTGAGGGTCTCCTCCATAGTCTCCATCTCTAGGCTTTGTTCAGCTTCCAGGGTTCTTGTTTGCTTGTCCTCTTCTGGTTCCTTGTCGGTCTCCTCCAGATCTTTGCCAGTCTCCTCTATTTTCTTTTGTTTCTTCCTGGGTTGGACTTTGTTCTTAATTTTTTCCTTCAGCACTCCCTTAGGGTTCTTCTTCTCCTCAGGGAAATCAGAGTCCTCTTTTTCAGAAGAAATAATAATCAAGGGTTTGCTTTGGGGGTTTTTACTCTTAGAAGAAGAGGGTTTTGATTTCCTCTTCTTGCTTCTCTCATACTCTGAGTCATTTGAGCTTTCCTCATTATCAGTCAAGGAATCATTATCTAAATCCTCCTCCTCCGAGAAATCAGAATCAGACATATCTTCTTATGAATCCACAGAGAGTTGCATTCAGTTGATTTTACTAGACTTTAAATGATCATAAATGAGGACCATAAGTCCCTGGTGCATTGCAGTGTCACCCCGAGGATTTTCTTTATATACTTTTAGGGATGCATTCATAGAATAGAGCAAGAAGTAAGGGAAATTCACCTTATCATTATGCCTAAAATGATTTAAGAGGACAAAGTGATATCCATATACTTTCGTAAACCTTCCATCTAGAGTTATATACCTCATTAAAACAAAGAGAATTTCCTGCCAGGGTTTTCCAAAAGCCCTAGGCGGGTAATAGGTTTTACTCAACTTTACCAGTTTTTTCTTCTCTTTCTCTGTGACTGGGTACCTTTCAATGGCTTCCCTACTGACCTTCATGTCTCTGTAGAAGTTGCAGCCCTCCCTTTTGAGTCCCGTAGCTTTAGCAATTAACTCTTCATCAATTTCCACCAGTTGGTTGCCCATTTTAAGCATACCCTTCTTCCAATTTTTCCAGAACAAAGCTGGTTACCTTTCCATCACGGCCATGGAGTCTCTCAATGAAGCTTGAAAGACCACCCTTCTGCAAAATTTCCCACACCTCTTCTTTCTATTTCCACTCCTTACAACTTCTTGGCTCATATCTTCTCCTATTTCCGCCCATGGTGTCGTTTCTCACAGTCAAGTTTAGGTTACAGAGCTAGTGAAACAGAAAGCTTTTCGAAGTTAAAACAAAAACCCAGAAAGCGTGCGTAGCATTAGTGATTTGAAAGGTTATAATGCACATTCTGCTAGCTTTGATGTTATAATGAGTAATTCCCTCATTATCGAAGTAACTCGAAGTGCTTACTTCAGTACATATCATAATTGCCCTGTCAATCAAGATTCTTTGGGGTACTTCGATATCTTTCATTTATTATGATTTGTCTTACATCTCCGGGAAGACCGCTCTCACCTATCCACGTGGTAATTGTCTCATTCTTCACCGCCACGTTTGTAGCCCAATCAGCAGAACAGTTGGCCTCCCGATATATATGGGATATGTGGCATTTTTTGAAGGTTCTGATGATGTCAATGGCAGAAAAAATTATATTGTGAATCGACCAAGAGGGCTTAGAGGTCCCATTGAGACACTTAATAATATTATTGGAATCCCCTTCAATCCAGAGAGGGGTACAGTTCCATTTTTTGGCTAGAATAATGCCTTGAAGGGCTGCCATAGCTTCCACCTTATGATTGGTTTGAATGCCAATAGGGACAACAATCATACCTTTACAAATGCCTTTGTCGTCTCTGCGAATAGCTCCACAGCCTGAAGGACCTGGATTTCCTTTGGCTGCTCCATCAAAATTGATTTTAAGCCAACCATGGGGAGGGGTTTGCCATTTAACTTCAAGTCTTTTATTGTAGCTGATATTATGCCCATCAGTGATCTTCATATTCCAGGCTCTTAAGATATTTAACTCCAAAGAGTTGTTTGAGTAACAAGAGACCTCCATAGTTCCCATATTTTCCTGAATAGCCCTTTGAATTTTCTAAAAAACAATGTCTTGATTTAAGGACACATCCTTGAAAATTCGGTTGTTTCTTTCCTTCCAAAGACCCCACAAAATGTGAGAAGAGAGAGCTACCACATACACCTCAGAAAAGAGTTGATCCAATGAATTTGTCAGGAAGAGAACAAATCTCTGATGTTACTAGGAAACACCCAAGCAAGACTAAAGCTTTTGAGGAAGCTTTCCCAAACCAAGGTTGAGAAAGAATAGTGGAGGGCAAGATGGTCCACTGACTCTTCCTCTTGAAAGCACAGCACACACCTATTTGGAAGGGCAAAACCTCTGCATTTAAGGTTGTCAACAGTAAGGATCTTATTTTGGAGGATAGTCTAAAAGAACATATTGATTTTAGGAGTGAGCCCTTTTAACCAAGCTTTAGACCAGAAAGGATTCATAGGAGGGGAGGGGGAGAGAATACAATACATCGAAGATATAGTAAAGGTACCTTTGGGGTTATATCTCCAGATTAGGGAATCCTCTTCTTTATTCAGCCAAATAGCAAACAATTGGGTTTTGAGCTTGGAGAGGCTGGGATGAATACTATCAATGTTCTGGCAGTTGTTCCCATCCCAGTAATCTGCCACTAAGGTACCAAAAGAGCCAATACAGGAGGGGGCATGGGAAGCCCACTCATAGAAATCCATTAGGGGTTTGTCAAAAAGCCAGGGATCCTCCCAGAATCTAACTTTTCTGCCATTTCCAAGTTTCCATGTCACACCTTTAGCAATCACATCTTTACATTTAGAAACATGGTTCCAGATATGAGATCCATTTATACTGAGATCCGAATTAAGAAAAGAAGATAAAGAAGAAGACAGAAGAGAATACTTACTTCTCCAAATTTTGCACCATTCAGAGTCAGAGTTAAACCATCTCCAAACTTGTTTTGACAAGAGAGCTTCATTTAAAGTGCGAATCCTCCTAAACCCCAAACCACCTTTGCTTTTTGGCTTGCAGACCTGATCCCATGCCACCAAGGACATTCTTTGCTTTTCCTCAACCCCAGACCATAGGAATCTTCTTTGAATTTTCTCAATAGCTTCAGCATACTTGCCTGGAATTCTGAATAAGCTAAGAGCATAAATGGGTATACTTTGAAGAGCAGCCTTAAGAAGAAGGAGCTTACCAGCTTGACTTAAGAGAGCCCCTTTCCAACCTGCAAGTTTTTTGTGAAATTTATCAACCAGCGAACTCCAATAGGAGCCAGGAGGGGCAATCCCCATGGGGAGACCAAGGTAGGTAGCAGGAAGGTCAGCAATCTTACACTCCAGAATTCTGCTGATCCTTTGTTGTCTTCTCTCTGGGGTGTTAATGAAAAAGACATCACTTTTGGCCCAGTTAATAAGCTGCCCCATTGTAGAAGCATATTTACACAAGGTATTCTTCAGAACTTTAGCTTTTGAGATGCTTGATTCCCCCATTATAATTGTATCATCAACAAACTATTGGGTCGAACAAATAAGGTCAGCAGAAGAAGGTTGGAGACCCTTAAAGGATCCTATCTGCACCAAATTTTCCATGGTCCATCCAAAGCATTATGCCATAATAATGAAAAGGATGGGGGAGATAGGATCTCCTTGCCTAAGACCTCTCGAAGCTTGGAAAAAATATTGAAGGAGAACCATTGACAAGAACAACAAAGCACGCAATATTGGTAAGTTGGGAGAAAAGATCCACAACTTTTGGGGCAAACCCAAAGGAAGTGAGGAATTTCTGAAGAAGAGACCAGTCAACCCTATCATAGGCTTTGGAGAGATTGAGCTTAAGGATGAGACCCTGCTTCTTCGCTTTAACAAGAAAGAGAATATTCTCATGAATAGTAATAATGGAATCAAGAATTTGTCTTCCGGGAACAAACCCATTCTGCTGGTGTTTAAGTAAAGCTAGGAGAATAGACAAGAGTCTAGAGGTCAGAACCTTAGATATGATCTTGTAAAAGCAATTGCAGAGGCTAATAGGTCTAAACTTGTCCAGAGAATCAGCACCTTGAATCTTGGGGATAAGAGCAATAAAAGTACCATTTATTTCCTTCAAGAGTTTTCTAGCCCCAAAGAATTCCTTAACCCCATTAGCAACATCAGTTCCGATAATGTCTCAAAATTATTGAAAAAAGAGCATTGGGAAACCGTTAGGACCAGGAGCTTTGTTTCCATCAAAGGAGAAAACAACATTTTTAATTTCTAAAGTGGAAGGAATGGAAGAGAGAAATACATTATTTTGGTCATCAATGAGACGAGGAATGTTCTGAAGAAAAGAGGACTGAGCTTTAGCATCCAGACTTTGATCCCTCGAAAGGAGGTCCGAGAAATACCTCTTAGCTTCATTCCTTATTTCATCTTCCTTGACCAACTCCCCATTGTCCACAACTAACTTGTTCATCATGTTGGCAGCTTTATGTTTGATGGTTGACATATGGAAGAATCCTGTATTCTTGTCTCCTTCCTTGAGCCACATGCACCTCAATCTCTGCTTCCAGAACATTTCCTCTTTAGTAATAATATCATGGTATTTCTTAAGAATTCCATTCTCCTCAGCAATAGAAACAGTACTGAAACCATCCTTCTGGATCTAGTTCTGTATTTCTTTAACGTTTTCCTGAATTTTACTCTTGGCCTCAAATATATTCCCAAAGCTGTTCTTATTCCAGATTCGGATGTTGTCCTTCACACTTTTGAGCTTCTTAACCACTTTGAAAATTGTCATTCCCTCAACTTGGATACTCCACCATTTTTTAATATATTTTTTAATATCAGGGTGAAGAGTCCACATTTTTTCAAATCTAAAGGGATAATTTTTTCTTTTGTTGATCAAATCAGCATTAAAAGTATTTAGAAAGTGATCGGAACCAACCCGAACATGAGCAGATAAAGAACAGAAATACTGACTGTACCAATCATCAGAAATAAGAGTTCAGTCAAGGTGCACTTGAATAAGGTCATTACCATTTCTTCTATTTGTCCATGTGAAATTACAACCCTGTATCTCCAAATCATTAAGAGCTAGAGAATAAATAAAATCCATGAGGGCCATCCTACTCTCCAGCTGAGGTGGGCTGCCTCCAAATTTTTCCTCCTCTTTTAAGGGCATATTGAAATCCCCCATAACCATCCAACTTAGATTTTTGAAACTTTCCCTAGCCTATTTTATCCTTTTCCAAAAAGAGTTTCTAGCCTTTAAGGTATTAGGAGCATAAATGTTTGTGAGAACCCATGAAAAACCATCTTTAAGATGCTCAAATTTAATACAAGAAAAATTACCTTCCTAAATAATGACCTGGCCTTTAACAGTGTTAAGATTCCAGATGGTTGCAATGCCTCCAGAAGCACCCTCAGAACTTCCCCCACTAATTTTACCATTTTTGAAAAACTTCAAAGATTCAACTTTTTCTCTACTCATTTTGGTTTCTTGAATAAGAAAAATGTCAAGATTGCTATCTCTTAGCATATTCCTAATAATATCATGTTTATGGGGATTGTTTAGACCCCTTAAGTTCCAAGAGATTATCTTCATAGTTACTTACCAATTCCTAGCTCCTTGAGAGTTTTCTGAGTTCCATCTGCTATGTTCTTGCTAGCCTCCATGTCTCTAACTTTGTGATTAGAGGGTCGCCCTAGGGAAGAGGAGACATATCCCACATCAACTTGAGCTATTCTACTGGATTTCCTAATCAAGGATGTCGAGGGTGTTGCTACTTTCTTACTCCTGTGTTTAGGCTGCTTCGATTCCATTTCTGACACAGGAGCCACTTCCGGATTGGTTAGGGTTTTTGAAATTTCATCTTCATTACCCTATTTAGGAGTTCTGGACTCAGTTGAAATAATGTTTGTTGTTCTTGAATGCTGATCCGAATCTGAAAGACTCAATCCCAAAATTGCACACTTTCGGCTTCTTGTATTTCATAACTAGGTATGGCTACAGAAGAGTCTGTCCTTTCAACTTGTGGATCTGGGATCTCACCTTCCTCCGGTTGATAGTCTCTAGCTTCTATTGCCTTATTTTCATATGTGTCATCCACCACTTCATCTTTTGCTTTTGGAGGATCATTCTGATCGATCAAATCCCTTTTCTACATAATTTTTATGGGACTAGCTTTGGTTGTTTCATTCCTATCTACCTCCTAAACCGTGGGACTGAAGATAGATTTTGAGGCTTCCTTCTGTTCCCCCAAAGGAGAAAAGCGATTTGAATTTTTTTCCTTATTTTCTATGTTTTTAACTTGCCACACCCTTTTCTCTAGCATATTCTGGCTTTCAATCTGGGGTTTTAACTGATTAGGCTCCGCCTTTTGCTTTTTCAGGCAAGATTTTGCCCAATGACCTACCTTTTTACAATGGAAACAAGCAAAAGGAATAGTTTCATATTCTATATGTTGCTTCTAGGTTCCCAATTTTGAAACTAGATCAATCTGTTCTGGCATATCTGCCTCAAGGGCTACTCCAACACAGAACCTTGCATAGGTTAATCTTCTTTTTGAAGCAGTGACTGGGTCAATAGAGAGCAGCTCACCAAAAGAGCTTGCTATTCCAGAGAAGATGCTTTCTGCCCAATACTCAAGAGGCAATCCTGGGAGTTTTATCCAAACTGGAACCTACGCCAGAATAGAATCATTCATATTTAATTTCGGATGCCATTTTCTTAGGACCAGGGTTGTCTTTCCCACCATCCAGGGACTCCCGCACAAGATCTTAACCTTATCTTCTTCACACGAAAAAGAGAAAGACATAAGACCTTTGGGTAGAGCTGAGACCTCTACATTTCCTTTAAGTGCCCATTTTTGATTAACAAAGACCCTAACAACTTCAATGTTTGGGCACGGACCCATAAATTTCCCTACCAAGGAGTTTGACATACTATTGATATTATGGTCCAGAACTTGGTCAGGGGTGGAGATAGCAAACTTACCACCAGAAGGGTCAGAAATGTTCTTAATAGGAGGAAGGGAGGATTTACCAGTTGGTCTAGATCCAAAAAGGGAAGACCATTTTTTCCCCTCCCTCCCGTTATCCACAAAGTCAACTAGTGGCATAGGCCCCCCATTGGACCCTACCCTTAGATGCCTAGAAGAATCCATTGTCATGGCAAACAGAGTACCATTGGACTGTGAGTCAGCAACCAGAACTAGAAGGTCCGGGGGCTTGTCCTTATGGTCAATAGGACCAGCACCATTGATCTAGCCACTCTCACGATTGGAACCAGGGTTCCCGCCTTGATGGAAATTTGAAACTTGAGCTCCCGCTCCTCCCATTTCCTCGACAGTGAGATTATGCTAGACATCCCCATTAATATGGATAACGAGGAACATGGGACCATGAATAAAGAAAATGAAGGTGGTCAAAAGGGGGAGAAGGTGTTGGAAGACCTGATTTTGGAGGTCACTAGGGGCATGGAGAGCTACTGGAAGTGGGTTGGTAAGGAAATTGGTGTTGGAATCCAAGAACACTCAGAGGGGGGGGTGGGGGCTGAATCAGTGTTCTACCGGAATGTTCAATTTTAACCTTATTACAACATGCATTCACCAACCGGTAAACCGATATATATAAGATTGAAATAAGTAAAGAAATCAATACGCCAATCACACAAATGAATACCATAACACAAAGAATTATATGTGGAAAACCTCAAAGAGGAAAAACCACGGTGGGATTTGTGACCCATAATATCAATCCACTGGCCATATGAAAAGATATTACAAAATATGGGGACCTGCACATGCAGGAAGGCTTATAGCCTAGAGAACACTGCTCATCACAAAAAGTCTCACTAACTACAGTTACTCTAAATAAGAAAAAATAAAACTGAACTCATATAATGCATCTGCTATGCCTGATTGAGTTCTGGTTCAAGCTCTGTCTATTCCGGTTCTGATACCCTAAACCCTTACCAAAATAACCTCTTACATAATCAAAATTCCTCGCATTAAAAATATCACTCTCATATCTCTCATAGCCTCACATACCACAAAATCATCTAATCAGCTAACCTATATACCCTTACAATCCTTCATGCCTTATGTCAGCTTGCATAGATAATTACAAAATGAATATACATGTCGGCTCAATTACATATATACGTAAATTTCAAAATCAATTTCTGATTACCAGATCTCCCAAATGATGTCGACCTCCTATACCAGTATCCTGATGATGTCATGTCGGCCTGTAATGTCGGTACCCATAGAATTCCTCCTACCGGTGAAGATACATGTCGGTGTCGATGTCGGTGCTGGTGAAGTGTTTGTTAGTAAACAACCAAATCAAAATATGAAAGCCAAAACATGTTTCCATCAATGACAACATATTGAAACCAATCAAATGAGTGTCAATTTCTAACAATCTCCCCCTTTGGCATTGATGACAACACTCATGTGAAAAATGATAATGGTTTCCATCTACCGATTTCACTCTGAGATTGATCCCCCTGAGTTGAATATCCATCTGTGATCATGATCTAAACAAAATACTCCATACCTCCCAATCTCAAGAATGTATTTTTCACCTATACCTCCCCCTTTGACATTAATGCCAAAAAAATACCGAAAACCAAGACGAACAAATGAAATTTTGTACAAAGAATGTGTCCCAAAATATCTTACTTGAGCTGAAGATATTTGAAAATTTCCAGATAGGCTTTATCCAAAAGCTCTAGATAGGTATCCCAACCTGATTTGAGTGTGTTAGATACAGATACAAGACCATTAAACATGTGAGCATGTGACTCTTTATCCTTAAGTTATGTCGATGTGGGCTTACCAACCATATCAATACACTCCTTCTTATGTACACTTAATGAGTCCAACCGAGGACTCACCAATCCTCTGAGACCTCTAGCTCCCCTAATGATTTTATCTATATCCCTTTAAAGAGCTGAAACTTGAGCTTCCAACAATAAGATCTAACCATCAATAGATGTTGTCAAAGAATTTGATCCATCAAAATAATTGACTATACCTACAATTTTCTCCTGAGTATCCTTAATCCCTTTATCTACATCTGCAGTAAGTAAACCTATGTTGCAGAATACTCTATATGTATTAGTACATTTCCTTAAAGCATTATTAATCAACTTTAGCTTATCATTAATCTCCTTCTCCTCTAAATCAATCATCTGATCAAATGTAGCTCACTTAACTTGTGTAAATATCTTCAATGTCTGTCGGTTTGATATCTGTTGTAAAGATTGAAAGTCCTTAGAAATGTGCTCTGTGATTATTTTGAGCTTGTCGGATGGGATTTCTCCTTTGTCAAAATGACACTCCAGGACAAGTCTATGCAAACTTGGGATAGAATGACCAATAATTCCTTTGTCCACAAATCCTTCCTTCATCTTCTTCTATGCAGCCATCATCATGAGATCGGTAGAACTCATCTCAATTATGCTTTTCTGCTCTACCTAGGAGGTGTCAATTGACAATAATGATGTGCTTGCTATCGGTTCCCTATCGGATTCCTATTTCTTCTCCTCTAATGGTTGATTAACTTTAATAGCTTCCTCTTTTGCATGAATGGCTTCACCACTTGGTGCAGTATCAGTTACTATCAGTTCATTCTTATGAACTATGTCCTCGACATGTACATTCTGATCGGAGGACTATTGTCCTCAATATTTGTAACCTTAACACTCTTTGAATCTATCGGTATCTCAACATTTACTGGTATCACCTCTCTATCCTATACATTAGATTCTACTAGGGGATCTATATCCAATATCTTAATATCTTTCAAAATTATAAATGAGGTACCCATTATACCTTTCCCTTTCCCTTCATTTGGGATGTCTATAGTGTCATTTTTAGCTTTCGATGAAGTGTAGAAACCAGGGTTTTCAGCAAAGAATTGGATCCATGCCTTGTGGGTCTCCTTGATTATCTCATTAACCCTTCCTAGCATAAGACTAACTATCTTATGCTTGCTATGAAATATTTTCCTGTCTGCAACCTCATGTGTCATATCCAACTCCTTTGGAGTAATGGATCCATAGGTAGTTAACAACTCTTGAATCTTTATATGCCTGTCCTCCTCCATAGCTGATAATCTTCTAGCATCTAGGTTGTCATATAGTTGTGTTGGTATTTTCTTCTCACTTTCCAACAAGGCTTTCTTATATATATCCAAATATAACAAAACTGCTTCCTCAACTTCTCTTTTCTCATCATCATCTAAATACTCATAATAAAATTGTACATTTTTCAACATACCATCCTTGGTAATTTCATCTACCAATTCTGCACAAGTCTTAGGTGGAATAATAGTTACATTACCGGTGACAATTGCAAGGTTTGTGTCATCCATCTTATTTCTTCCTCCAGTACTGGATGGAGCAGAAAGTGTTTGAGATATTTCCTTTGGAGTTCTCTTCTTTGTCGGTACTTGATTATAACCTTCCTTACCGGTTGCTTCCTAGCTTCCTCCTTGGACTCCTCACCTTTCTTCCTCAATACCCTCTTAAATGCTAAAGGTGTGTCATCTTTAGTTACAGATTCTGATGGAATAGGCTCAATGAAGACTTCAGGCTCTTTCCTCTTCCTTCCTTTTTCCGGAATAACATCCATTAATGCCTTGATATCCTGAGATACTTGTTCAACAAATTTCCTTGCCTTGCCCTATTGTTTCTCCCTCTTCTTCCAGTTAAACTCAGTTTGAACCTCTTGCTTCTTTTGTTCTGCAATACCAAAGGATTTCTCAGCTTCCTCAATAGGTGCATCAATTAACATCTATGCATAAGCATCCAAATATGTGCATCAACTTCATAACCCATCTCTTCAATCCATAGCTTCTGGGGTTTGACTACTTCCATCAAGGTTTCATCCTTTTTAACCATGAAGCATATCTCGGTTGAGTATTTCTCAAAAAAAATCTTTGGAACCCTTTCTTTAGATTTCATAGCCTTCTAGAATGCCTTGAAGTAACCCCAAACCTTATCATCTCATTGACTACCCAATGTAGCAATAGATTGTTTCAGTTGTCTTCCTACCGGGATATCAAATGCCCATTGTCTCTTCCCAAAACTGGGAATTTCATTAATGAAAAATAGCATGAAATAGACAATAATATTTCCATATCGAAATGTCCCCTTCTTCTCTCCTTTGATCTTCCCTAGGTTAATTAACAACTCATCTAACATCCATCCACAAAGATCTATCTTCTCATTATCCCTCATGATCTTATGTGTGGCATAAATGCAGGAGCTAGAAATAAAGTTGAGACAATCAGATTGAGTTACCTTGTATCCAATAATCATGCTACCGAATCTAATATATCTATCTATGATGGTGCTTACCCTCATCGATCGTCGGTCTAATGTTGCACCGGTGAGTTTGTTAACCTGATCATTAAAAATCTTCTTCTCTAGATGCTAACCAATTTGTGACAAACCGGTGATGGCCCTAATGTCCTCCTTCGAGATCTTATAAGTTTTGTCCAACCAAATGAATTCTCCATGCACTCTGCTCAAAACATATTTAACGATCTCATCCTCAAATTCAAGAATAACCATAATGTCGATAAACCCTAGAACCTCAATGTGATTGTACTCGGGCTTGATCTTTCTGGAGTCTCCCATCAACTTGCTCATATGCATGCTCTTGATATCACTGGTACCCAAATCCTCAATGTGGCAGTGAATATATGCTCTGACATATTCCACATATACAACTCCTTCTAGGACATGGGAAAATGTGCCAACCGAATCATCCAAGGTGGAAATATGTGGATATTGTTTGAAAGTCGGCCTAGGACGATCCTTAACCTCAACAACAGTAGGATTTGCAATAAAACTAGGTGGAAAGGATGATCCCACTTCCATGATGAAAGATAATATCAACAAGTACCTGAGAAATATTTGTCGGTGAAACCCTAAAGAACTCTTCCGATCACTGGTGAAATCGCTGAAGAAGACATCTAATCACACTAATTCACCTTAGACTTGCTCTGAATCTCTCTTAATCACTCTGAATGCAAGGTGATAAAAAATTAATTGGATTCAACCTTTTAACCTTCAAGAAAAATCCTAATCCCTCATTGATATGAATGACTTCCGGTTAAAGATATCAGATCTTGGTCGAACATCTCCATGCCGGATAAGCATTTCCAATGTCTAGAACATCTTCCAGAACTCCTTCCCCGGGCTTAAGCAATATGTTCATTAAATTTTCCTACCCCTAAGGCATCTTCCTTAGTTACTAGATGAGCTTCTTGTCGATGCAGGAGAAACCTCCTCTATCGATTGAGTAACCGAAGCATTTCCATATGCTAATTGATCATCTGACTTCCTAACCCATTTCTTGATATGATCTTGCTAGATTTAATTGACCTTCTCTTTTCCTTTATCATTTGATCCATCATTATTGACCGATGGATTTTTGCTTCTACAGAACTTAGATATGTGTCCAACCTTGTTGCATGCATAATGTAATATTGTTCTTTTGAATTGCTTTTCTATAACCAATATAATTGCTTGACCTATACTGATTAGCCATATGTCCAAATTTTCCACATGCATAACATTTAACATTCATTATGTAATCTTTTGTCTTATGACCATACTTATTGCATTTAGAACATTGACCGGGAGCAGAATTTTAGTTCTGATTTGCTCTATTTTTACATTGCCTAGCCATGTGACCAAATTTATTGCAAACAGAGCATCTACCATTAAATTTGTAAGCATTAAGCTTCCTTACCCATGCCTTTTGGTTTTGATCTTCATTTGTAGTACCGGAGCTCTGACCTTGTTCAAATCCAAGTCCACTAGAATCTCCATTTTGTCTTTGAATTTTCAATAATTCATCAAGTTGTGTTGAACTAACCTTGAATTTGTCCTTAGACTCACTTGCAATAGCTAGATCATCTCTTAGAATTTTCATTTGTCTTTCAAGTTCTTGTTCATTACTTTGGGATTGCACTAAGTTTGTTCTCAACATATCATTTTCATGAACCAACCAGATGCATTCTTCATATCTGTCTTTCAAGGTTCTCCCAAGATTTTCTTTATTCATCTTCTGATATTCAATCTCCTTTGACATCATCATAGTTAGGGCTTGCATTTCATTCCTCATGACCATGTTCTCCTAACTCAGCTTCTGACATCTTTCATTAAGGACATTCTTCTCTTCATTATCCTCATTTTGTAGAAGTTCCTTCCTCCTAGCTTGAACAGATGACAACCTCTCCTGTACGATAAGAATGAATTCCTGAGCAGAATTCAATTCATCTTGTAACTTCAAGTTCTTCATCCTTTCAGCATAATAATCTTCAAGTGCTACCTCAAGTTGCTTCTCCAAACTCATATCCATGGATTCTGGATTCAGGATCTTCCTCAAGCTGCTAAACTTACTCTAAGGCACAAGGCTCTAATACCAATTATTGGAATCCATGAATCAGTGTTCTACCAGAATGTTCAATTTTAACCTTATTACAACATGCATTCACCAACCGGTAAACAAGTACATATAAGATTGAAAGAAGTAAAGCAATCAATAAGACAATAAACATAAATTAATACCATTACACAAAGAATTATACGTGGAAAACCTCAAAGAGGAAAAACTATGGTGGGATTTGTGACCCACAATACCAATCCATTGGCCATATGAAAAGATATTAAAAAATATGGGGGTCTACACATGCAAGAAGGCTTACAACCTAGAGCACATTGTTCATCACAAAAGAGTCTCACTGACTACAGTTACTCTGAATAAGAAAACATAAAACTGAACTCATATAATGCATCTGATATGCCTGATTGAGTTTCGGTTCAAGCTCTGTCTGTTCCGGATCTGATACCCTAGACCCTTACCGGAATAACCTCTTACATAATCAGCATTCCTCACATTACAAAGATCACTCTCATATCTCTCATAACCTCACATATCACAAAATGATCTAATCAAATGACCTATATACCCTTACAATCATTCATGCCTTATGTCGGCTTACATAGATAGTTACAAAATGAATATACATGTCAGCTCAATTACATATATACATAAATGTCAAAATCAATTGTCAATTTTTGGATCTCCCAAATGATTTCGGTCTCCTATACCGGTATCCTGATGAAGTCATGTCAGCCTTCAATGTCGGTACCCATAGAATTCCTCCTACCGGTGAAGATATCTGTCGGTGCCGGCGTTGGTGAAGTGTCTGTCGCTAAACAACCAAAGCAAAATATAAAAGTTGTAACATGTTGCCATCAATGACATCATATTGAAACCAATCAAATGAGAGTCAAATTCCAACAATTGGAACCCTGAAAGATGGGATTAAGGACTTTATTGACACTTTCACGAATTATCTTGGGCCTAGTAAAACCGAGAAGCTCATGAACATGACTTGATTGTTGTCTCATGATGTCAAAACTATAAAGATCAACAACGAGCAAAAAATTGATAAGCTAGAAGATTATTTGGATGACATCAAAGACAACCTGAATAATTTGGTGTAAATCAGCAGGGAGAAAATGAGTAACAACGTTGAGGGTTTGAAAAAATTCAATTCCATGATTGTAGACTATAGAACCAGACCCATAGCCAGTGATCCTCCCTTGGGGGAAAAATAGAAAAAGAATGCTTTAGAGGGTGGTGAGATTTTTGCTGGAGGGAAGACTATCCTGGGTCCCTGTACTAGGACCAGGGTTTGGAGCCAGGACCGGGGTACCTCTAGATTCATCATGGAGGATCTAGAGAAAATCAACAAGAGGATTATTCAGAAGAATTATGAACTGGTGCACTCTCTCAATTCCTATTTTTTTGGGCTTTTCATGTTGTGTTTGGCTTTGGGTCTGTGTGGGGTTTGTCCCATGTTTCACTTTTGTTTAATGTTTGTTTGGCTATTGGCCTTGGTCTGTAAAACTTTGGGTTTCGAGTCCCTGTAAAACCCATTTATCTTTATCAAAAACTAGATCTAGAAGAATGAAAAGATAGGGTAACAGAGAGAAGATTTGGAGAGAACACTAACTAAAAATCTAAGTCTTTAATCACATTTCAACCTCAACAATGGATAGATAGGTCTATAGATAAAACCAATATGAACTCACAACATCAAAAAGATAATGCAATCTTCAAAGAAGTTTCAAGTCATAAATCAATTTTCATTAAACACCTATTTTTGTATGTAGTTTAAGCAAGTTTGTGCTTTCTAATTGCATTTATAATTTCATAATTTGGTTTCCTTTTTAGTGTCCTAATCATGAGTGTATGCTTGATAATTGTGCATTTCTAGGTTGTCATTTACATTTTCAATCTTTCTATTTTGCACAATTTTCTGCTCACATCTCTGACACGTCTGGTGGGACCCACTTCATGGGTTATATCTCACATTTTTTGTTGTTTTAGTGGGTCATTTTTTAAAATTTTGAACACTTGCAGGAAAAAACATGGGATTTTAGGTCACTTTTGCTTCAGCAAAAGTCATTTTAGCCCCAACTCATTTTCAAAAAATGATAGGAATGTATTGTTTAACAATGGGAACACCACCAAAACTTGTGGGGACACATTCTCACTACCATATGGCTGTTATAAATTCCAACTTTTAGCTCTCTGGTTTTTTCTATGTTTTGTCAATGTCTATCAATAGAATGTTAAGTTTACATCTATAAATAGCAGAATCGAGGGTGGCTATGTGCAGGATCATCGTGTACCAAAAAGTGGCGATATGAAAAAAATAGCCTTCTCCACTCGCCTAAAAACGTGAAAAAATTTTGTTCACTTTTTGGTTGGCTTGGATGTCAGTACATCTTGCCATGGAAAAAACCCAAGCAAATCGGAATCGGATATTTGATATTAATGGGATATTATATTATATATGATATAATATTTAAAACACAAAAACCCTAAAAAAATCGGATATCCAATTTCTATGAGTATTTTTATACCCATTGTGATAGCCCATGGGTCATTTTTCACCCACGGGCTGCGCTAAGGAAATAAATCCGATATCAGATAGTAGCGAATATCCGATTTTGGGCATAAAAAATTGCGATTTTCTCATCTCAAGTATGATTTCATGTCATTTTGTTGTTTTTAATCATTTTTTTTGCATTTTTATTTGGTTTTTGGTTTTTTCATTAAAACTAGGTTTTTTTTTAATTGAAATACAATTTTCTTTCAAATTTGTTGATTAAATTGAAATTTTCAAATTCAATCAAGTTAAATGGGGGATAGCAATGAAAATTGTGAACAACCACAACTGCCACAACCACCAAACCCTCCTGTAGAAAACCCTCCATTGCCAAACCCCCCTCAATTCAGGATTTAATTGCTCAAAATTTGAACGAATTGATGGGCATTGTAGATGTGAATAGCCCCAATATTAGATCCCCTCAAAGCTATAATAAACAATGTACAAACCATAACTGAGGAGCACAAAGCAGCTCTTTTGTGGCGAGACTCCATGAGGGCTAGATATGTGAATGGATTGAACTATGATCAGGTCAAGGAGCTTGAGATTTCAAAAACTGATATTGCCACATTGTTTGTCAATCCCCGCACTGGACAACCCGTAGACATGAAAAAAACAAAACTTTCCATAAAATGGTGTATAAATGATGATATGGTGAATAACTTATGAGATCGTTGGTGGGTGGTTTTTGATAAACCACCCAACAAAATTCTGGATGTCCCCTTTTATTTCATTAAAAAATTGTATGCTGAGTTTTTTTAGGGAAGCATGTCAACTACTTTGACATCAAGCCTTTCTAGGTTGTGGGTTTAGGTATGCCTCAAGATAGACCTAGGGTAGTTTGAGTAGTACATGGCCCATATGTCCCCCCTCCTCCTGTTGGTACCCCACCTCCAATGCAGGATCCAGATATCATTGCTAAGGAAACATCACAGACTATATCGACTATTCACTCTTTGAGTAGCCTTTTGGTTTCTCAAGCTAGGGCACTAGCTCAGCCTTTTAGTGATGGTGTCAGTGGATCTAGTGGCGCTGACATGTCCTCTTCAAGTCCACATATTTGTATGCCACATAGTTGTTCTATGTGTGGGCATGTATGCTTAGGTCTAGTTGGAGAACCTGTTGATCCTCACGCAAACATTGCAGCCCATGAGGTGCATGAAATGCACAATACATCAGATGTGATGACGAGGACTATAGGATACCCTAGAGAGTCCTTGCATGCTAGAGCTAAGGAGGTACCTTCATCATACACTGACGGTGTAGTGGTAAAATTTGTATTTTCATAGTGCATTTTATTTTAAATGAATATTTCTAATCTAGATAATATATAGTACTAATGTTTATTTACATGGTCTATTTAACAGTTGATGACAAAGGAGTTGACATAGGTTCATGATGGCACCTTGTCAGCCATTTCATTTGGCCTTGACGGCTATACAGTACATATACTATTGCACCGTTGTTTACATTTTTATTGTACATACATGCTTGTCATTTATATTGGCATTAATTAAACTATATAGTAACTTGCATGTTTATCTTATTTTACTCTTGTAGGACACAAGTAGCGCGAGTGTGGTGGCACGTGAATCAGGCTCTTATGGTGTATTTTGAGATAAGGGAAAGGTAATTGAAGGCAAACATGATTTAATTAAGAGTTAAAATAACTTATAATGATTATACATGTCTACATAGATTAATAGTTTCACATACTTGTCGTCGTTAAATGTACAAAAAATTGTTGGGTTCACATCCTTGTTGACTGTGTCCATTATACCTGAAGAAGAAGAAGAGATGCATCAGGTACATGTGTCTATTTTATGTTGTGTTTGGTAGATATAATTTGTTCCTATCAGCGACAATTATATGCTAACTTGTATCAATGTTATGTTTGTGAACATATGTAGGTTGTGTTTAAAAATCTTGATGACATACCTCCTCTAGCAAAGACAAATGTCAAGACTCCTCCAAAGATGAAGAGGAAATGTCGAGATGAGGTAAACAAGAATTAATTTTAGAGTTCAATGTATATTGATTTTTATGTTAACTTTTCGAATGTGAATTATATAATATAACTAATCTTAATTGTGGTTTGATTTTTCTTGTGTAGGATCCTTCAGAGAGGAGCAGTACGACGAAGAGGATCAATTTGATGATCCATGAGTATTTTAGGATGTTATAGATCATTTTTGGATACTCACATGTCTAGTTGGCATGTATATTTTGTATATGGACATATATTTACATATATTGACATATATTTTGTTTGAGTTGGCGTTTATGCCATTTGTTTCAACTAAATCCTAAGTGTTAAATTTGGTTGCCTTTCGCAAATTCACCAAATTTAATGACCATATTGGTATTTGTAATAATGATAACATGGATGTACTCAGTAATAAAAAATAGAAAGTAGCAAAGCATTATCTACAACAGAATGCAATTTTCCATAATCGATTGGTTACATTTACAAACAATCTACCATCATTAAAGTTGTCTCAACGGGGAGATACTGTGAAGAGGTCCATTTTCACACATTTCCCATTAAATTTAAGATTTGAATATATGATCTCTAAAAATAAACTATTTTTGATTGTCATTTAGCTACTAAAAGATGCAATATCTCCTATTTTACCCCCCCCCCCCTCCCCCACTCGTTTGAATGCTCCCCATACCCTACCGACATGGTCCCTTGAGCTCCCTAAGTGCAAAAAATTGTCAAACTTTGACAAGTTGTATTTTGGAATCCATGACACCTGCAAATGATCCATTCGAACCTACAAGGTCATGGGAGAGATGCCTACAAAATCCTCTCTCAGAATTTCAAGATTTGAAGCGGTCTTCTTAGGGCAGCGTTTTGTCAGTTGGCAAAAAAATCATCAGTTTCATTCAATGAAAAGTTGTCACAGGGATAATTTCTCATTCTTCTCATTGTGGGCATCAACCATCAGTTCCAATATGTCCAATTAGGAATTCTTATGCTAGGCATACTCCCATTTTACCCCCCCCCCCCCACTTAGTCGGACACTCAGGGCCATACCCTACCTACGTCGTCCCTTGAGCGCCCTAAGTGCGAAAAAATTGTCAAAATTTGACAGGTCGTATCCCAGAATCTATGGCACCTATGAATTATCTCTTTGAACCTACAAGGTTGTGTGAGGGCTACCTACAAAATCCTATCTCGTATTTACAAGATTTGGAGTGGTATTTTTAGGACAATAATTTTTCAGTTGGCGAAAAAATAGTCAATTTCATTGAATGAAATGTTGCCATGGGGAGAATTTATTGTTCTGTAGATTGTGGGTGTAAACCATTAGTCCCAACATGTCTGGTTAGGCATTATTACCCTAGGCATGCTCCTTTTTGACCCCCCCCACTCATTCGAATGCTCAGGGCCATACCCTACTGACGTCGTCCCTTGAGCACCATAGGTGCGAAAAATTATCAAACTTTGAAATGTTGTATCTCAAAATCCATGATACCTGTGAATGATTTGTTTGAACCTACAGGGTCGTGTGAGAGTTTCCTACAAAATCCTCTCTCGAATTTTCAAGATTTGGAGCAGTCTTCTTAGGGCAGTGTTTTATTAGTTGGCAAAAAAATTGTCAGTTTCATTCAATGAAAAGTTGCCACGAGGCTAACTTCTCATTCTTCTCATCGTGGATGCAAAACGTCAGCTCCAATACATCTATTTAGGCATTCTTACCCTATGCATGCTCCTGTTTTACCCCCCCACTTGGTCGAACGCTTAGGGCCATACCCTATCGATGTCGTCCCTTGAGCGCCCTAAGTGCGAAAAATTATCAAAATTTGACATCTCGTATCCCAAAATCCATGGAACCTATGAATAATCCATTTGAAACTGCAGGGTCACGTGAGGGCTTCCTACAAAATCCTATCTCAGATTTACAAGATTCGAAGTGTTATTTTTAGGACAACAATTTTTCAGTTGGCAAAAAAATTGTTAGTTTCATTCAATGAAATGATGCCACAAAGAGAATTTCTCATTTTGCACGTCGTGGGTGTGAACCATCAGTCCCATCATGTCCAGTTAGAAATTCTTACCCTATGCATGCTTTTTTTTTACCCCCCGCCACTCAGTCCAATGCTCAGGGCCATACCCTACCTCCATCGTCCCTTGAGCGCACTAAGTGCAAAAAATTGTCAAAATTTGATAGGTCGTATCCCAGAATCCTTGGCACCTGCAAATGATCTATTTGAACCTATAGGATCATGTGAGGGATGCCTACAAAATCATGTCTTATATTTACAGGATTTGGAGCGGTATTTTTATGACAATGATTTTTCAATTGGCAAAAAAATCGCCAATTTCATTCAATAAAATGTTTCCATGGGGAGAATTTATCGTTCTACATGTCGTGGGAACAAACCGTCAATCCCAACATGTCTGGTTAGGAATTATTACCCTAGGAATGCTCTTATCTTACCCTCCCACTTGGTCGAATGCTCAGGGCCATACCTTATCAACGTCATCCCTTGAGCGCCCTAAGTGCAAAAAATTGTGAAACTTTGACAAGTTGTATCTCAAAATTCATGACACTCGTGAATGATCTATTTGAACCTACAGGTTCATGTGAGATCTTCCTACAAAATCCTCTCTCAGATTTTCAATATTTGGAGCGGTCTTCTTAGGGCAGCATTTTGTCAGTTGGCAAAAAAATCGTCAGTTTCATTCAATGAAAAGTTGTCACGAGGCTAATTTCTCATTCTTCTCGTCGTGACCACAAACCATTGGTTCCAATATGTCCAGTTAGGAATTCTTACCATAGGTATGCTCCTATTTTACCCCCTCACTCAGTCCAATGCTCAGGGCCATACCCTACTGGCGTCGTCCCTTGAGCGCCCTAAGTGCGAAAAGTTGTCAAATTTTGACAAGTTGTATCTCGAAATCCATGGCACCTACAAATGAGCCATTTGAACCTATAGGGTCGCATGAGGGCTTCTTACAAAATCATGTCTCGAATTTACAAGATTCGGAGCGGAATTTTTAGGACAACGATTTTTTAGTTAGCGAAAAAATTTATCACATTGAATTAAGCATGATGAGGATATATAGAGAAGACGAAACAAAGTTTGTCACATTTTCCAATTTGCCCATATTCTTTAAGCAGCAGACGAAACAAAATTTGTCACATTGAATTAAGCCTAATGAGGATATACAGAGAAGATGAATGTAAAGAGTGGGTTCAATTGGGGTTTAAGTGGGAGGTGAAGAACAATCCCATTCTCAGAATATAATAAAGCATTTTTAGATTCAAGGAATTTATTTTCCAATTGATAATTGATAGCCCTCCAAATCGAGAGGAACAAAATAATACAACTACAACAATGTACTCATGTTCAAATACATTGTATATCATCAATACAACTAAACCGATTTACTCATGTACAAATACATTATATATCAACAATACAACTACACCAATGTGCTCATGTGTAAATACATTGTATATATTTGTAGTCATGTATAAATACATCGTATATCATCATAACAAAGTTACATCAATGTACTCATAACAAAGTTACGTCAATGTACTCATATACAAATACAACATCCCACTTCATGTGCATTAGACATCCTCATGTCCTGAGAGAAAACCTTACATGGATTAATGTCTGCATATAAATGAAGACCAACATAAGCAACGTGAATATCAAAAAGACCTACATTTTCAAGATTTGTTAATAAACACATAAAAAACATAATGATAAATGGAGAGATGGGATTATATCAAGTGTACCCACTACGTTGATGCAAAAATCATATTGCAATGGTGTTTGTAATGTTCAAAAAGACCTGCATTAGCATAAAGGTTTTATGATCATTATTTGAAATGAAATGCATGATAATAAACGAAGATGTCAAATTAACAAAGAGGTAGGATTATACAAACTATATCAAGTGTACCCACTACGTGCATGCAAAAATCGTGATGCAATAGTAATGTTCATCAAAGTAGACCTGCATTTTTAACACATTCTTAATACACATAACAAACTTGAACATTAAGGGTTTATAATCATTATTTGAGATGAAATGCATGATAAAAAAATAAGAGATAATAAAGACCTACTACTCAAGTGTGCCTGAAGGGTCATCTCTTTGCTTAAGAGTACCCAGTATTGCTTCATGATCAACACTACTCACTGTCCATAGCTCTTTGATCTTTAATCTTACTTCATGCTTCAACAACTTGACATTTGTAGATATTATAAGGTGCAAATACATGAGAATGGTTTTGTGTCTCTCTTAGTCTTCAAATGTAGGTATGCCATTCTTTCTAATCATGTATGTTCACAACCAAGTTCCTGCAACAGCAACTGAACCTATAGGATATGTGAACCCATCATCATCTGTCACCAACAGTGTTAGCTTTTGCTTTCCCTATACACACCATTCGAACCAATAGTCTGATCTCTCCTCATTCCCCTGGGGTGCAGCCACTGCAAAAACATGTCCTGGCTATAGAAGATCTGAAAGACGGTCATACTCAATTGAATTTTTCATATCATCATTTTGACATGGATATTGTTTGAGATAAAGGAGCTAGATATTGTGGAACCCACGTATCAAACCACTCACTTGACTCACATTGATCCCAGTCAGACTAAACACAACTCTGACAAAAACAAGCCAACTCTCATGTCCAAATGGTCCATATACTTGCATCTGAGTTGCAAAATGAATGCATCTTTGAAGAATCTTTAATTGTTTGACAATCCAATTTGTCTCCCACTGTGCCCTCCTCAGCCAACCAAAATATTCTACACACTGTTGAATCAAGTGTCCCTCCCTTTGACAATTTTGAAGTACACCAATCAATAATAGAACATACATTAGATAATTTTGCACCTGAAATCCTCAATTTCCCCTTAACTAGAGCTCTCTTCAAATATGCACCTACTCCATCATGTTCCCCCTTCCCATGCCCTGCTTCAAAAACTCCAAATATAAGGTATATGCCTCTCTACATGCAATCTACTTAACCAATAAAACATACGAGCATTTTTTAATTGACGCATCCAGTTATCTGACCATATGAGATGATGATCAATTGCAATACCTTTCTCCTACAAGAACTCAAAAAAATTCTCAAAACAATGTTGCACATACTCGGAGGAGTGTGATCTATCATCACTCATATAAAGAATGATACTCCCTAATTATTTTCCTGTCCTCTTTTGTACTATTAAGGGCATGTATATATGTTATGTGAACAAAAATAGAAATCTAGATTGAATTGTAATACTGAGACTGTACCTCATTTCATGGTTGCAATGTATAGTTCTCTGTAAAATCAACCACTGATATAATAGTGCCAATCACGAAAGAGTTCTTACACATCCTGAACTATTGATCCAACCACTAAGACCTATGGATGTGCCTTGCATACTTGTAGAAAATATTTTCCATAGAATCCAAAATAAAATTAGAAACACTAACTTCTTTAGAGACCAAATCACATCTAGAACCTTCACCTCCACTCTTCAAAGTATATTTCACTGTCTCATATCTTTTTTTCTCAACAATATTCTTTCCAAACTCGTGTTCACTTCCCTCATGAAAACACAAAAAAAAAACTTTGACAACCCACCATATTGTGACCACTTATCATTCAAACAATCATTTCTATAGAAAAAGAATCCATCATCTCTAAGACATAAAAATAGATCTAGCAAGTCTCTTGATGATCTCAAAAATTGCATTGCACTACACTCCTGCAACATATCATTAGTATGCATCGTAGAATGAATATAACATAAAATTCCATGGTACTTTGAAAAATCCACATTGTATTTGCAACAACAAGTATTACGAATCTTAATGGGTACACATAAAATGGCTTCAAAGATTCAAAGGCCCTTTGCGATATTTGCAAAGTTGGATGTTATTCACAAAAAAAATTGTACAACATTGTTTGACTTGATTACAAGAAATGTTTGGGATGCGGTGTACGGTCTTGATTGCCAATTCTTAATTTCAAAACATCCTTTACATCGGGTGATACTCTAGAATTAGAGTTCCAAAATTGTTGAATTTCCTCCTTCACATTGTCAGTCAACTTTCTATCAACACATGGAAGCATCCCACCAAAAGCCCATGTATCATGTTGAAGGGGATCATCGAGTCTTTGTCTTATTGCAAGTGCTCTATTCAAAGTGTTATGGTTTATGTTCAAATCAGCACAAGTTTGTCTCATGAAATGAGCCTTCCTTAATTGATGGCTTACTAAGGAGGTTGTAATCACTCTTCAAGCGAATCTCTTATCTTTTTCCTGTCTATTCTTTCCAATAGATTTGAGAGAATCAAAAAGATTTTTTACAATAATTAAAAAATTCTCCATCTTCTTGTTCATACAAATCTTCAATTTGGCTAGTAATGGTCTCATCTTTTGCATCTTTAGCAATTGAACCAAAAGTTGGCATTTCTCAGTCAATGTCTTATTGCTAAAATATTGGTTGAAAAATTGTGTATCCCAAAATCGAATGGTTCTTGTTGACCTCTTTCCTTCAAGATTGGAAATAATGTTCTCATCAATTTCAAGTAACCATTATGGGGTCCTTGAAGGTCTTGAATTTGGAATTTGTCTTTCATCCATGAGAGGGTCTTCGTTTCTCATTTATTTTGGTGTTACATATGACCCACTTGGTTGAACAATTCAACCTTCAATGTGTTGGTATTTTGGTATGGTTTTGTCATTGATGTCAACACCTACTAAATTCACCTACTTTGGAGATCCAGCAACATTCACCGGCAATCAGTAAACTATGCAAATAGTTACCGGTATATGGTTAACCAGCAGGATGTAATGTTCACCGGTACCTGCATGGACATGGAAGACACTTGGTAATGTCGAAGACATCATGTGGACACTTTACTTTGAAGTAATGATCATTGGTATATTCTTATTTGCATATTTTCTTTTACCGACAAATAGGTCCAGGTTATCTAGGGTTACACCGGCAGGCTTATCTTTTCCAGATCAGCATGGCATGCTATGGAGATGATTTATTATTGTTGTAAATGCATCAAGCCGACATGTTCAATTGGTTATTGCATCGGATATTGTATTATTTGTAAAATGTTTTTATTGTAATATCTTGTAGAGTCGACCTACTAAAATTGGTCTTAGGGTATGGTATAAATGTAAGACCTTATTTGTAAGATCAAGTGTGGAATGCAAAAAAGATTTAAGGAAGGGTATATGCGAGATCAAGCAGAGATATACACAAAGACATCAATTGAAGGTGAAGTTAGGTTTTTGTAGAAGCATATCAGCATTACACTGGTACTGAATCCAACATATGAAGATGTTATTTTGTGCAGTACATTCTCATTGGATTTAACCATCCAACTGTAGTTAGTGTGACTCCCATTTGTGATTGAGCAGTGAGCTCTAGGCTGTTGGCCTTTCTGCATGTGCAAACCCCTCTTTGTACACTTACTATCTGTAGTAGTATCATCTGATTGTGGGTAAGGTTTCCCACCATGGTTTTTCCCCTTATAGGTTTTCCACATACAAATATTTGTGTCATGTGTTGTGGATGACTTTTTACTTATGTTTCATGCATTAATTCTTACCGGTATAGCATTTTCTATTAACACTATTTACCGGCATACTTAATTGTCTTACCGGTATTAAGCATTAAGTTGGTTAATAAGATTTTGGCTTGAATTTATTAGACAATTGATTCACCCCCCCCCTCTCAGTTGTCTCCGGGACCTACACAATGTCAAAATTTCCCAAATGGTCACCTCCAATGTCAATTCCCAAATTTTCACCTTCAATGTCAACACCCACATTTTCACCTTCATTGTCAATTACCACATTTACACTTTCAATCACCACATTTTCATTCATTAATTCAATATCATGTTGAGCATTTTCAATATCTATTTCATCATTGTCATTCCCACTTTGAATATCATGTTCAACATTTTCAATATCAAAATCTACATTTTCATTTTCATTTTCAATAACTTTCTCAACATTTTCAAATTCAATTTCTTCTTCACTTGAAGTAACATTTACAAATTCTTCACCAATATTTGGCATACCTTGTCTTCTCCTTCTATGACCTTTTCTATCTCTTTTTCTATATACTTCTATTTGGTCATTTGAAAGCTTTATTTTACGTTTATGCTTTCGACGACTGTTGCTCCCCATTATACCTGCAAAAAGATGCTCCTAAATGATTGACAATGTCAAATTTGTCCACAAGAATCTCTCAAAATATGTATTATGTCTCTTTATGTCTGAAAACCCATTAATGTTGCTTGCAAAATGAATGTGTGGGCCGTTGGAATGCACAAAACGGCCCAACAAGCCTATTTTTGTATGGTGCAAAAATATCTGATTTTTATACATATTTTTCCCTAGCACTACAAAAAATTCCTATTGCCACCCATTTTTTGAACGTTGGCGCTTTAATGCAAACAAATCAAATATCATATTATATCTAATATCCAATTTCTTAACATGTAAGCAAAGTGAGAGAGATACTTGAGGGAGATGGGGAGAGGAATAGAGAGAGACAGATAGAGATGCAGGGGGGAGAAGGGGAAAGGGAGATAGAGGGGGGAGAAGGGGAAAGGGAGAGAGAGAGAGAGAGAGAGAGAGAGAGAGAGAGAGAGAGAGAGAGAGAGAGAGAGAGAGAGAGAGAGAGAGAGAGAGAGAGAGAGAGAGAGAGAAGGAAAGAGGGAGAGAAAGATAAAGAAGGGGAGAGGGGGGAGAGAGAGACAAATAGAGGGGGAGATAAGAAGTGAGATAGAGGGGGGAGGGGAAAGGGGGAGAGAGAGAGAGTGAGAGAGAGAAGGGTGGGGAAGGGGAGAGAGAGAAAGAGAGAGATGGAGAATAAGATAGAGATAGAGAAGGGGAGAGGGAGAGGAAGACAGAGAAGGGGAGAGGGGGAGAGAGAGAGAGACAGATAGAGGGGGGAGAGAAGGATAAAGGGAGATAGAGAGGGGAAGGGGAAAGGGAGAGAGAGTGAGAGAGAGAGAGTCAGTGAGTGAGATAGAGTGACAGAGAAGGGGGAGGAAGGAGAAAGAGAGAGAGAGAGAGAGAGAGAGAGAGAGAGAGAGAGAGAGAGAGAGAGAGTGAGTGAGTGAGTGACGAACAAAGAAGGGCTGAGGGAGGGAGAAAAGGGGAGCATATACTACTTATTATTTTCATCCTTGAACCTCATTCTCATTCTTTGGGGGGTGATCTGAACATATTTTTGTAAGCAGTATTGGAACTTCTTTTTATATTGTAATAATGGTTCATCATCCCACCTTAAGACACAATATGACCCCTTAGGACACCATACAACCCCTAACAACACCATATGACACTTTAGGTGTTCTTAGGGATCATATGGTGTCCTAAGGGGTCATATGGTGTCCTATGACCACTTAGGACACCATAAAACCCCTAACAACACCTTACGACACTTTAGGTTTCCTTAGGTTTTCTAAGGGGTCATAGGACACCATATGAGACCTTAGGACACCATATGGTGTCCTAAGTGGTCATATGGTGTCATATGACCTCTTAGGACACCATATGAGCCCTTAGGACACCATATGGTGTCGTTAGGGTTCATATGGTGCTCTAAGGGTTCATATGGTGTCCAATAACCTCGTAGGATACCATACAACCCCTAACAACACCATAGATACCTTAGGTGTCATTAGGGGCCATATGGAGCCCTAAGGGGTCATATGGTGTCCTATGACCCCATAGGACACCATATGAGCCCTTAGGACACCATATGGTGTCATTAGGGATCGTATGGTATCTAAAAGGGTCATATGGTGTCCTATGACCCCTTAGAACACCATAAGACCCCTAACGACACCATATGACCCCTTTGGTGTCATTAGGGGTCATATTATATCCTAAGGGGTCATATGGTGTCCTATGCCACCTTAGGACACCATATGAGCCCTTAGGACACCATATGGAGTCATTAGGGGTCATATGGTGTCCTAAGGGGTAATATGGTGTTCTATGACCCCTTAGGACACGATATGACCACTAATGACACCATATGACCCCTTAGGTGTCGTTAGGGGTCATATGGTGTCTTATGACACCTTAGGACACCATGTGAGCCCTTAGGACACCATGTGAGCCCTTAGGACACCATGTGAGCCCTTAGGACACCATATGGTGTCGTTAAGGGATGTATGGTGTCCTAAGGGGTCATATGGTGTCCTATGACCCCTTAGGAAACCATAAAACCCCTAAGAACACCTAAGGCATCATAGGACATCATATGACCCTTTAGGACACCATAAGACACCTAACGACACCATATGGTGTCCTTAGAGCTCATATGGTGTCCTTAGAGCTCATATGGTGTCCTAGGGATCATAGGGACACCATACAACCCCTAACGACACCTAAGGTGTCATATGGTGTTGTTAGGGGTTGTATGGTGTCCTAAGCAGTCATAGGACATAACATGACCCTTTAGGACACCATACAACACCTAACGACACCATATGGTGTCCTCAAAGCTCATATGGTGTCCTAAGGGGTCATATGACATTATATGACCTCTTAAGACACCATAAAAAACCTAACGACACCTAAGGTGTCATATGGTGTCCTTAGGGCTCACATGGTGTCCTAAGGGGTCATAGGACACCATATGACACCTTAGGACACCATACGACCCCTAACAATACCCAAGGTGCCATATGGTGTCGTTAGGGGTTGTATGGTTTCGTAAGGGGTCATAGGACACAATATTAACCCTTAGGCCACCATACAACCCCTAACAACACCTAAAGTGTCCTATGGTGTCATTAGGGGTCGTATGGTGTCTTTAGGAGTCATAGGACACCAGATTACCCCTTAGGATAGCATACAACCCCTAACGACACCATATGGTGTCCTAAGGGCTCATATGGTAGTTGTATGAGGTCATAGGACACCATATGATCCCTTAGGACATGATACAACCCCTAACAACACCTAAGGGTCATATGGTGTTGTTAGGGGTTGTATGGTGTCCTAAGGGGTCATAGGACATCATATGACCCCTTAGGACACCATACGGCCCCTAAGGGCACCTAAGGGGTCACATGGTGTCGTTAGGGGTTGTATGGTGTCCTAAGGGGTCATATGGTGTCCTATGACCCCTTAGGACACCATACGGCCCCTAACAACACCATGTGATCCCTTAGGTGTCCTTAGGGGTTGTATGGTGTTCTAAGGACTCATAGGACACCATATGACCCCTTAGGACACCATACGACCCCTAAAAAAACCATGTGACCCCTTAGGTATCGTTAGGAGTCGTATGGTGTCCAAACCCCTTAGGACACCATATGAGCCCTTAGGACACCATATGGTGTCACTAGGGGTCATATGGTGTCCTAAGGGGTAATATGGTGTCCTATGACCCCTTGGGACACCATACGACCCCTAACGACACTATATGACACCTTAGGTGTCGTATGGTGTCCTAAGGGGTCATATGGTGTTCAATGACCCCTTAGGACACCATATGAGCTCTACCGACACCATATGACACCTTAGGTATCATTAGGGGTCGTATGGTCCCCTAAGGGGTCATATGGTGTCCTATGACACCTTAGGACACCATAAAACCCCCTAACGACAACATATGACCCCTTAAGTGTTGTTAGGAGTCATAATGTATCGTAAAGGGTCATATGGTGTCCTATGACCCCTTAGGACACTATATGACACCTTAGGATGCCATACGACCCCTGAGGACACCTAAGGGGTCATATGGCATCGTTAGGGGTCGTATGGTGTCCTAAGGGGTCCTATGGTGTTGTATGACCCCTTAGGACACCATATGACCCCTAACGACACCATATGAGCCCTTAGGTGTCCTTATGAGTCGTATGGTGTCCTATGACCCCTTAGGACACCATACAACTCCTAACAACACCATATGACCCCTTAGGTGTCATTAGGGGTCGTATCATCTCCTAAGGAGTCATATGGTGTCCTATGAGCCCTTAGGACACTATATGGTGTCGTTAGGGGTTGTGTGGTATCTTGAGGGGTCATATGGTATCATATGACCCCTTAGGACACCATACAATCGCTAACGACACCATATGACCATTTACGTGTCTTTAGGGGTCGTATGGTGTCCTAAGGGGTCAGAGGACACCATATGACCACTTAGTACACCTTGTGACCCCTTACGACACCATATGACCCCTTAGGTGTTGTTAGGGGTCGTATCATGTCGCAATGGGTCATATGGTGTCCTATGGTGTCCTAAGAGGTAAAATGGTGTCCTATGACTGCTTAGGACACAAGGGGTAAAATGGTGTCTTATGACTTCTTAGGACATCATACGACCCCTAACGACACCATATGACACCTTAGGTGTCGTATGGTGTCCTAAGGGGTCATATAGTGTCCTATGACTCCTTAGGATACCATATGAGCCCTAACGACACCATATGACACCCTAGGTGTCGTTAGGGGTCGTATGGTATCCTAGGGGGTCATATGGTGTCCTATGACCCCTTAAGATACCATAAGACCACTAATGACACCATATGACCCCTTCAATGTCATTAGGGGTCATATGAGCCCTTATATGGTGTCTTAATGGGTAAAATGGTGTCTTATGACTGCTTAGGACACCATACAACCCCTAACGACACCATATGACACCTTAGGTGTCGTATGGTGTCCTAAGGGGTCATATAGTATCTTATGACCCCATAGGACACCATATGAGCCCTAACGACATCATATGACACCCTAGGCATCATTAGGGGTCGTATGGTATCTTAGGGGGTCTTATGTTGTCCTATGACCCCTTAAGATACCATAAGATTGCTAATGACACCATATGACCCCTTCAGTGTCGTTAGGGGTCATATTGTATCCTAAAGGGTCATATGGTTTCCTATAACCCCTTAGGACACCATATGACCCCTAAGGACACCTAAGGGGTCATATGGTGTCGTTAGGGTTCGTATGGTATCCTAAGGGGTCATATGGTGTCTTATGACACCTTAAGATACCATACGACACCTAAGGGATCTTACATGTCAGTAGGGGTCGTATCATGTCTTAAAGGGTCATATGGTGTCCTATGACCCTTGAGGACATTATATGAGCCCTTAGGACACCATATGGTGTCATTAGGGGTCGTATGGTGTCCTAAGAGGTCATATGGTGTCCTGTGACCCCTTAGGAAACCATACAACCCCTAACGATGCCATATGGTGTCATAAGGTCTCATATAGTGTCTTAAGGGGTCATAGGACACTAAATGACCCCTTAGGATAGAGTATGATCCCTAATGACACCTAAGGGGTCATATGGTGTCATAAGGGGTCTTATGATGTCCTAAAGGATCATAGGAGACCATATGACCCTTTTGGATACCATACGACCCCTAACGACACCATATGGTGTCCTAAGGGCTCATATGGTGTCCTAAGGGGTCATAGGACACAATATGACCCCTTAGGACACCATACAGTCTCATTAGGGATTGTATGGTGTCCTAAGGGGTCATATAGTTTCTTAAGTGTTGTTAGGGGTCGTATGCTATCTTAAGGGGTCACATGGTGTCCTATGACCCCTTAGGATACAAAATAACCCCTAACAACACCTAAGGGGTCATATGGTGTCGTTAGGGGTATTATAATGTCCTAAGGGGTCATAGAACACCATATGAACCCTTAGGATACAATATGACCCCCAATGACACCTAAGGGGTCATATAGTGTAGTTAGGGGTCTTATGGTTTCGTTAAGGGTCATATGGTGTCTTTAGGGGTCCTAAGGGTTCTAAGGGGTCATAAGACACCATATGGTGTCCTAAGGGGTCATAAGACACCATATGACCCCTTAGGACATGATACGACCCCTAACAACACCGAAGGGGTCATATGGTGTCGTTAGCAGTTGTATGGTGTCCTAAGGGATCATAGGACATGTATGACCCCTTAGGAAACCATACAACCTCTGACAACACCATATGACCCCTTTGATGTCCTTAGAGGTCGCCTATGATCCATTACGACACCATACTACTGCTAACAACACCAACTGATCCCTTAGGTGTCCTTAGTGGTCGTATGGTGTCTTTATGGGTCATAGGACACCATATGACCCCTTAGGACACCGTATGACCAATAATGACACCATATGAGCCCTAAGGTGTCATTAGGGGCCGTATTGTGTCCTAAGGGGTCATATGGTGTCTTGTGACCCCTTAGGACACCATAAGACCCCTAACGACACCATATGACCCCTTAAGTGGCGATAGGGGTCATATGGTGTCGTTAGGGTGCGTATGGTGTCCTAAGGGGTCATATGGTGTCCTATGACCATATGACCCCTTAGTAAACCATATGACCCCTTTTAATATCCTAGTGCATGACATGACCCTTTAAGACCATATGATGTCCATATGGTGTCCTAAGGGGTCATATGTTATTCTAACACATGTGTTACCCCTTATGACCCCTTATGACCCCATATGACACCTAACGACACCATGTGAACCCTCAGAATACCATATGACCACTAACGAAAATATTTATAATATAAATTTTAATATATACATTTATATTATAGTATTAATATATAACATTTTTATTATAAATTTAGATATTGAATATTATTATATTAATATAATAATATTCAATATATTAATATGTAGATATACAATATATTAATATTATATTAATATATTAATATTATGAATATTATTAATATCATAACTGCTAGAATCGGATATCTGATTTTTATGACATAAATTTTAAATTTTAAAATTTGGCTCAGGAATGCTTTGGGATTTGGCTTGAAAATGGCGAGCCTAGAAAGTCAACAAAAAAACGTGTTTTTGAGTATTCTTTGATTTTCTAGACTTTGTACTGGTGGCTGACGACTTTTTTTTTTAGCAAAAATTGATAAAATGAAAAAGGGATTTTTAAGGACATTCTCATTTTTCCAATAATACAAGGATTGTCTTATTTTAATAAATTATTATTATTTTTTTTTTTAATTGAATATTAACTAAAGAATTGATTGATAGGCTGATTGAAAAACACACGTAACTTTCAAACGGTATCACATTTTTTGAATCCGAAACATGTGTCAAATTCTATGCTTCATCTACTATAGGGAAAAAAAATTGAATTTCATAAAGTTTAGACCAAGTTAAGGTGGTCAGACATAGGAGTTTTTAAAATTCTGAAAAGTTGTAGTAAAAAATTCATAATTAATTATTTACTTCATAAAAAAGTACAAAAAAATATGTGTCACATCCGGACATGAGTCTACTACTTATATTATAAATCTTATAAAAAAAATTATGTTTTGATTGTGATTAGGGTGGTCAGACATACAACTACTACTTATTTTTTTCCTGAAATTATAGTACCACTATATTGAAATTTCAAATTTTCATCAAATGTATATATTTTTTTTTTCAAAAAATAACTAGTATCTTAGAAACTAAATTCAATTTACTACAAATTCTCTTCTTACATATTTTTAAAATAATGTTCATAACTTACTCAAATTTTCATGTCAAGTTGCATAACTCTGATTTTCTAAAATTTTATTGCCACTTAAGGGCCTGTTTTGGCACACCATGATCCTACACATACCCGGGTAGAAAAGGCAGGATTTCTTATAATACCAACATTTTTGCACTATGTTTATGTTTTTCCTTCTTTGTTAGTCTAATTAGAATTTGCATTCTATTAGTAGAATGGTGAGTTTGCAGTGTGTAATACCAAGTCTATGGGTAGGATGGGTAAAACTGCAGGAATACTCTATTTAATAGTGGGATTTCTCTATGTTCTATTTTCTATACTTTTCCTCGAATGTTAATTTTGCTCAATTTGGACTAACCTACTAATCCGCTTCTCTCTCTCTTTTTTTTGCTAACATTTGTGCAGATTCAATAGTAGAAGACCCCCAAATTCAAAATCCACTAACTTGTTTGTTGTAGGGCCGCCAAAGGGGGGTGTTTCAAACAAAAATATTTTGGGTTTAAAATTAACAATGTGCCTTTTGAGTAATCTAGAAAACACCTCAATTTCTTAAAGGAATTAACCTTGTTTTCCATGCTTTCTTTCATTTATATTAGATCCCTCAAATTAGTATACAAGTATCCTCTCCCCTCGCGCTCTCGAGCGACCTTGAGTGTAAGAGAACATGTACAAATTTTGTTAGCAAGCCTACCTCCTGGTGCGTTACACCTATGAGAGGGAACTACTCAAAGAGGTACTTTCAATTCGTTCTTCTATATAAATCAGCTAGGGTGAAAACCCAAGTCTTCTTGGTGAAAAATGTATCATGATGATTCCCCCAGTATCCACATTCATGTGAGATACATAAAAATCCTCTCATGAGGATTGAGATTGGCTCTTAAGTGAGTCATAGCCAAATGGCTAGCCATCAAGTCCCCAAATTATGACTAGACACCTTTTTGTAGTGGCCAAAAACCCATTCTCTGTGGTTCAAGGAGTGTGGATCATACCATGAAGATACTCTTCATGTACCCTTTGTAATGAGATAGCAATTCCTCCTAGATTTTCTAATCTTTTAGGTAAGAGAGAAGGTGTGTGAGTGTTGTCGAGGAGAGGTAGTACCACCTAATCTCTATCTATCTATTGCATCTGAGTTATTGCTATTTATAATGAAGAGATTCACAAAGTAGTATCCTCTTTCCAACCTTAGGTTGTCAACTACCTGATGTGTTTCCAACTTGGGATAATCTAGGCCCTCATCATTGAGTTGAGTAAAACTATTTTTATGCTTTATGTGTTTATAGCATATAATCATCTTTTGTCGAAAACAAGTCCAAATTGTCATGTCTAGCAGGTTTGTATCAATTTACCCTATCAAAGAAACCATGAGTTTGCACCCATAAATAATGGGAATGCTATCATTATCTAGGTCATTTTCCCAAGTTATAAAATTGCAAGTTTGTTGTCTCAAACCATGAGATTGGAATTCAAAACACCAAGTTTGCCTCTTGTCCTAGCGAGAACGCATTTTGTCTCATTACTCTACAAAATTTCCAAGTGTTGGTTCTATAATATTGTCCAACGAGTTTGCCTTTGGTTCTCAAAAGTGTTTTGATCCATTTGCATTGTCATAATCATCATCCAAGGTCTCATTTTGCATGTCCATTATCATCATCATCTTCATTTGCATACTCATCTTGAGCATCATAATTCAATTTGCATCACCATTTGACCTTAGAGTCACATCATCATTATCCTCTTTTCCTAAGTAAAGGATGCTTATCAAGCATCAAGTCGAAAATCAAACTTCAATTAGACATCAATCAACTTTGCTTATTTAATCAAAGTTCAAAATCACATTTCAGAACTATTGCATTTAATTCAAGCAATCAATCCAATTATCAAACATTAATCAATCCTTCAATCGGGTCGAATCAATTAGTTTTTTGCTCTAATATTTTCATCAAAATAGTCAATAAATCAATCCTTCAATCAAATCAATCAGTCGATCAATTTTTGCAATGAACTTCAATGAATCACTCAAGCATTTTCAGTCAATCATCCAAGTCAATCAAAAATAAAATCAAAGATCAATCCTTTTTCCATACTTGGTCTCATATCTTAAACTTTCAACATAGTCTACATCATTAGTTACCTTCATTGCTAACTCTTTTGACTATATCATGTCTAGATTTTAGTATTTTCACATCATTATGGCCTCATCACCTCAAGCCAAAGGTTTGGTTCACATCAATTCATCTTGTTGCTTGAGTAACTTTTGTATTGCATTACCTAATTACACTTGTAAAACTACAATTTGAGTATCAAGAGTTCAATCAATCAATCCTTTTGTTTCATCAATCTCTCATCAAATCAACCAAATCAGTCTTCAATTTGATCCTTGGCTTTAGCGTTGCATTTCAACTTCACATCTTTTCATCTCACAATTCATTCCCATCACCACTTGATCCAAAATAAGACAAGAAATGGAGTAATAAATTTCCCAATTCGGTCCAGGATTCACTTATCCTCATCTAGATCGTAATTTGGGTGTTATATTGATTGTGTCAAGAAACCTGCCTTTTAATTTTGATTTTCTTAATCAAGTTCCTTCAGACAAGACCATGGTAAATCAACCTGATGAAACTTATGTCCAAATCAATCCTATAGACCATTTCCTCCAAAATCCAAATAATGCTCAAATAGTGGAGGACATCATTGAGAGTTGTAAGGACATCATCTTTGCAAACATGGTTGCTAAAGGAATGACCATTGGCTATTCACTCACTCCGATGATTGTTAGTCCTTGAGAGCCACCCCAACAACAAATTCCCCCCTTAATGTCATCACAATTTTCTCAACAATAAACATCACTTCCGCTCTCTCATTAGCAAGTTGTGATATCGTTAATGCCACCCCAATTGCAGGTCCAATCATCTATAGCTCCACCTCAATAGAGTAACCAATTTGTATCAATGGGATTTCCACCTTTGGGAACACTTGACTAACATTATCAACCTTTTTACACCAATTCATCAGGATTTGCACCACTTGCATCCTTAGGAGGAATTACCTAGTCAATCGCACCATCAACGCATTTTATCATGTCTACCCCATGATGACTCAAATGCCCATGAACTCCAGGGTAATTCATGTTACTCCCTTTGTCAATCAAATCTCACGACCATTAAATGTATCTTTAGTGCAAATGCAAGCCATGACTACTAGAATACCTAACTATTCCTTGTTGCCTATCACACAAGCTATGATTGGGGGCATGATCTCTGTCAAACTAGCATCCTTCATGCCTTCACCTGCACAATCTATGTCACAAGTCACCAATGTGTTGCAATACCAACCACCCCTATCTGTGCAACCTATCGTATCGCAACAATGTGTCACCTACTTGCAAGTGCCATCCTCTTCTCATAGTATAATTAATACTTACCAATTATTATGTGGTGCTAATCCAAATCCCTCATCTTATAATCAACAAGTGAGTACATATCATCATACCTATGTTAGGGACAATTATCTTTAGAGTGACACTATACATCAGGTCAATATGTCCTAAAACCCCTTATATCAATAGCAATATAACATGCAACAACCAAAAGTCGCTATTTACCAACAACCTCGACTGGTTCAATCACATGGTCTCATGTATCAACAAACACATGTTTACCAAAACATGGTAAACTGTCAATAATCACAACAATAACCCCATCATGACTAGTCACATTTGGTTGCATATCAAATGCTACAATATCAATCTCCCTTGTCATCACCTGATCCATTTCCTATCAACACCGAATGGGAGAAAATGAAGGCAACCCTTAAAGCCTTACAAGAAAGTAACTCTAAGTGAGTTTTCAAATTTGAAGAGCTTTGTACCTATCCTTTTGATAAGTCAATTACTGCCATGTCATTCCCTAAATATTTTGAAACACCAAATTTGATAAATACAAAGGAAAAGATGATTCTAGGCATCACATCAAAGAATTTTACACGGCTTGTCAGGAAGTGGTTCACTATGACAATTATCTCTTTTGGTCATTTCCCAAGAGTCTTAGCAAACCTTCCTTAGAGTGGTTCTCCAAATTACCATTTAGCACAATAAATACATTTGCAAACTTGTCAAAGAAATTTATGGCACATTAATACTATAATATGGAAAATGATATTTCTATGCTTGATCTTTGTCAAGATAACAAAAAGGGAGGAGGGACTCTCTTAGATTACATTCAAAGGTGGAGAGATGTCATTGGTCGTCTCCCATGCAAGGTTCCTAATTCTCAATTGGTCTTAGTGAATCTTCACCCAAAGGTTTCATATCACATCTGATTAAATTGTACAAGAACATTCCACAATATCATGTCCAAGGGGCCCATAATCGAAAAGGCCTAAATCAACAAGGGAGTCATCAAACTTTATAAGGATCATTTAGATAAGTTGACCAATGATAAATCAAAGAATTGGAATAACAACAAGAATATGGTTGGAGATGGAGTGACTAATTCTAAAACCGTTCAAATGATCATGGCCGCCAAGCCACCACTGCAACCAGCTTACATCACTCCTCCACGAGAATCTTATGTTAAACCCTCTCCATAAGTCCTTGTCAATCCTCAATAGCAAGTGCAACATATTCAAACCAATAAAACCAATTCTATTACAATTTCTTAAGCTCCACCAAAACCAATAGGTCATAACAGCCCAAAGCATCACTTCACCTCATTAGGGGAACCTCTCAAGGTCATCTTTAAAAGAATAGAATAACACAATTTGGTCATCTATCCATAGACACAACCATTTGATGAATCTAATCCTAAGACCAATTGGTACAAAGAAAATGAGTATTGTGCGTATCATTGCATCAAAGGTCATTCCACAAACAAGTGCATGAAGCTTAAGAATTTGGTTCAAGAATTTATTGATGATAGAAAGATTGCCATTGATCCTATCATAAGAAAGTCTTGAAATGGCTAGCTCGAGATGGACAAGAATGTTTTTCCTAATCAAACAAACAAGAGAGGATCTACGACATGAATGAAGATAATCTAGCAAATCATCCACCTCCCGGTCTTGTTGAACATTAGTTTGGGAAAGTGGACAAGATGCAAGAGGAGCCACTTTGAACATAGTAGATGGAGATACTACAAGTTCCAAACAATGACCATGCTCTAATGATGAGTCACTTTGTTTTTCACTAGGAGCTAGAGTTAATGATTTTGAAAAATATGAAGATAGATAATTAATAACATAAACAATCTCATACATATCTTTAGAATCATTAGAATCAACATTGTTAGCATAATGACATCATCATCCATTTCATCATCTAGATGAATAAAAATAGGATATCTAACACGAAAAGAGCCTGAACCATCATTTTTCTTAAGAATTTTAAATCTTGGTGATTTAGATTTAACTTCCTCCCTAGGGTTAGGTGAAGCCTCTATACAAATGTAATTGAATCAACATTTGGTGTCTTCAGTGAGGAAATGGTTTGAGAAGCAAGTTCATGAACCTTAGCATGACATCTTCGTCGGTGCTCTCTCGCACAATGATTCCTTTTAGTTTTAGTCAAGGTTTGTGAAGGTTGAGGATCAATGGACATAGGAAGAGGAAGGGAAAAACCACATTAGGTTGAGACATAGAAGATGCCAAGTGCTTTCCTTTGTAAGATGTAGGAGCCGAGACTATGGAACATATGGGAGGAATAAAAGGTGTGGGAAGGATACCAAGTCCATCATGAGGAGGAGGAATAGGTCTAGGGTCTCTAGGCTTATTCAAAGATATAATCATCTCATTTTTTCATTTTTGATAAGATAGAAAAATGACATCATTTCAAGGCTCAAGTTGTTTAGGCCAAAAGTAATCAAGGGTGAAATTGCCACACCTCGCTATGGATTGGTAAAGGCTATGATTAATTCTTATGATAGTGCCATTATGAGGGAATTTAAACATTTATGATTATTAGAAGGGATAGATTTCATGGAAGAGAGCCAAGGATGTCCCAACTTCACACGAAATTGATCTGATGTAGGAATGATAGAAAAAGTCACATATAAGCAATTAGTACCAACCTCAACGAGGAGAGTAATAGAGCCAATAGTAGGGAAAGAGAAACCATCATAAACCATAACCATATCATCATATTTATCATATGTTACTTGATGCAATTGTAAAATGTAAAGATATTCTTTAGTGATTACATTCACCATACACACTAGATCAATGAGAACTCCTCATGAGAATTTATCTTTGATCTTCATAGTGATATACAATGGGCCAACAAGTTCAACAATAGTCTCACTAGGATCAAAGGTAATGCATAGGTCCTTAGGATGTGTGGGTTTGTCAACAACATTCACAACATTATTAGACTCAATACCAAGGCCATCAGGAGAAAAGGAAATAGACTCAGACTCAACAACATTAATAGAGTGGGAAGGTAAAGGATTGGTGAATAATTGGAGATTTTGGTAAGGAGGTGATACATATTTTTTTCATTTGTCATTAACACTAGCTACAAATATGGTATTATTATTAGCGAAGTCTTGAATCTAAATCCTTAAATTATAACACTTCTCAGTATCAAGATCGGTTGATGATGATATTGGCAAAAGGCTTTGGGATCTTGATAAGATGGAAAATAATTGGAGGTATTAATTGGCTTGATGGGAGGAAGTTTCAACATATTAGTATTTATCAACCTCGACATTATACTATGCAAAGACTCAGAAAGAGGAGTAAAAATTATTTTTTAAAGTATTTGGATAAAGGGGCCACACCTAATGTTGTGGCTGCCATGAGTATTGATGTTGTACCCTTTGTTTTGTTTAAACTACAAAAGATTGTTGAGCACTCTCATTTTTTATCAACTGAAGCCATTGAAATAGATGATTCAAATAGACTCACTTGAAGTTGATTATGAAGAGCTGCACTCAAGTACACAAAGGAATTAAACTAAAAAAATAGAAGCTTTTCCCTAATGTCTTTTTATAAATTAGCAATAAAAATTCTTTGAACATCATGATCAAGCATAGGATAAGCAATTTGAGAATACAAATTTTTATATCTACCAATAAAATCAATCACTTTCTCTTTAACTCCTTGCTTACAATGAATCAAATAAGTCAAAGTGATTTTAGGACCAATATTATTTTGAAATTGTTGAGTGGAAGCATTAGCTAATTATTGATATGATGTAATAAAATAAGGAGGAAAAAAAATACCATTGCAAATATTTATCCCTAAAGGTTCGAGTAAAATCTTTAGCCATAAGTCTTTGGTCATGAGAAAAATCACTACACAAAGTTTGAAATGTTTTCACATGGGTCAAGGGGTCACCTTTTCCATTGTACAACTCCAATTGAGGGACTTCCATATGTTTAGGAGAGACAACACGAACAATGTCATTGGATAATGGGTTGACTACATCAAATGTGGGCACATTAAACTTGGATTGAGTAATGGAAGCCAATTGTTGTTGTAGGGATGTAACATTTTAGGAAAGGTTATTGATGGTTTATTTGGTGGATGGATTGAAATTGCACATATTGGATTGTGATGCAGGAGTAACATTGTTGTATTTAGATGCTGGTTGAGAATAAGGAGGTGTAACACTATGATATGTGGCTATGGGAGATGATTGGGATACAAATGGAAAACACATAGAAGGAGGTATGTAAGAGTATTGATTAATGAGATTTCCCCCATGACTAACATGTGTAGGATTAATAGTTTGTGTGGAAGTAGTCATAATAGAAGATGTAAATGTAGGCATACTAGGAAAGGATGTAGGCATATGAATAGAATGACTGATTTGTCTAGTGCGTGGAGAGTAACCAAGGAATTTGAAACAACTTTTTATTTGCATGATATTAGTGTTAAAAATTTGAGCAAGGCCATGCAACAAATCCACACCAGTTTTATCACTTTGCACTCATTCTTTTTAATCCATCGATCAATGGGATTGCCTCACTTTCTGGGTATTGTTGAATATTTTCAAATTCATTGTCAATCTTCTCCAATTGGTCAACGATAACCCTAGTTAGTGATTCATTGTCATCATGAGAATTATGAAGAGAATGGGGATAAATGACATCATTTGTTGGATTGGAGGAAGCACCAACATTCCCATGAAAAAGTCATCCAAATTTTTCTCCATGTCCTTAGTAATTAAACCTTGGTAATCCTTAATTCTACAACTTATTCTCATGGGAATATTGTATGTAGGACTAATGGTAACAAAACTCAAGCACAAAGAAAGGAAATTTGAATGCATAAATTGAAAATTGTGATTTAACAATGCAATTTTTTGTAAAAATGATTGACTAACCAATTAATTAAGCAATTTGAATTGTGAATTTTAAAGATAAATGCCTCTAAATAATAGTATAACATGTCATAAAGATCAGATTTGAATATAGACTTGAAAAATCATGCAACGCACAACTTAATTTTAGAATTATAAATTAGTTTTTTTGTGAATTTAACCTCTAAATTTACGTACTTCAATTGAAAAAGAGATCTACGAGTGCATATTTGAATTTCAAAATGCATAAACAATTAGATTTGAGACAATGAATCAAAATTATGCAACCCACAAGTTTAAATTTAGAATTATAAATTAAGCTTATTGTGAATTTAACCTCTAAATTATATAATTGAATTGAAAATAAAACTTATGAATGGAAAATTGAATTCGAAAATGTATAAAAAATTAGGTCTGAGATCACAAATTAGAAATTAAGATACAAGAAGTCAAGTTCACCAAAATGTAATGGTGGAAATCAGGGTTAGGATTAAATTAAGGTAATACAACCACTACATGACCTAATTAACCATTACATTAGAAAGGAGAGGAATCTAATAGATCTAGCCTTGAAAGACCAAGGTTTTTATTACATTCCAGGCTCCTTTTATAGGGCTTTCTCCTCAAATTGAATTGAATTGAATTGTTGAAGATTAGGGCAAGATAGTGAACTATTGACCAAATCTGACAGAAATAGTGAGCTACAGATGTCGTACAGAGCCACCAACCTAGATTTGAGCAGAAGAATATATTTCAAATCTATTCCTAGAAGTTTGGGCTGATTTTTTAGGACCAGGTAGTATCAATTTGCCATGGTCCTTTGAATTACTCATCGTCGAAAGCTAAACCTAGTCGTCTCTATGAATTATGTCGATCCTCTTGATCATAGCTCTGTACAGGTGTTAATGCACATAGTGAAAAGGGAAAATATGTTGGGAATAGGGATTTGCCTTGGTTCAAACCCATTTTTGGAATTAATCATTAAATTAAATTGAAAATGTAAATGAAAGACTATAGTAAAATACTTTCATTTTGAGGGAAAGGCTGAAAAATGATTGAAACACTAATGATATACCTTAATGAATTTTTATTTGTATCCACAAAGGAATAGGGGAACTTTCATGTAGGTTGTCTTCATAAAACATAGAACACGAATGCCATCTCCAATATTTAAATCTTGACTTCACTTCTGCTCCAATGCTTGATAGAAAACTGATTGCTTGCTCACTTGAATTCGCTAGAGTGTAATTAGGATCTTGAATAAGGTTCCTTAGGCATAAAATGAGAGGGGTAGACCTCCTTTTATACATGCTTTCCCGCTCATCAAAGGTGACCATTAGAGGGGGAAATTTGGGGCCAATTTAAGAGGCCCAAGGTGTATACACCTTGGTCCTGATTTTGGAATAGGGCATGGTACCTCTTAGTCCCGATTTGGGACCAAGGCATGGTATGCCCTGGTCCTACAAATGAGGACTCCAAAGTGGTGGTTAAGCTTGGGAAATTGATGAAAATGTGAAGCAAATGGTTGGTGTGAGTAGAATTATAATTGAAATCATGACTTGGAGGACTAAACACCAAAGTGAGGCCTAAGTGAGGACAAAATTGTAGGTGAGTACAATTTAGGATGCTACAATTTGTTGATGGTTCCACTTTCTAACAGTTTCCTTATTTTTTGAGTCTCTCTTTTTTTGTTGTTGTAACATCTTCTCTAACTCTAGGATTTCTCCTTCTTCCATACTTGTGGGATTCACTATTTTTAAGGGAATAACTGATACCAAAGAGGTAGGGTTGTTCTCTTTAGAGGGTGTCTTATTTTTGGACTTGAATCTGATTGATGATAAGAGGTTGTTCAATAGATCATGACATTTATCCATAAGGTGCCCAAATCTATAACACTTTTTATAGAAGAAGATAGCATTCTCATAGACAATAGGTTGGCATTGTTTACCAAACTTAGAGTTGAGGGTAATGCTCTAGGGAAAAGGCTTATTAACTTCAACATTAACATAAAGTCTAGCAAAGATGAGGTAGGATTTCTGGAGAGTAACTTTGTCAATGGTAATAAGTACACCAAAAGAGTCAGTTATACTCTTTAGGGTGTTGAGGCTCCAATATTTCAAAGGGAGCCCCAAGAGGCAGACCTACATAGAAGCAACTTTGCCCAAATCCAACACAGGGTTGAAACCAGGCTTCCACTTACAGAAAGAGAGGCCATCACAACACCCTTTATCAAAAAACCGAGGACCATCTAAGAAGACTTCAATCATATCTTCTTTAAAAGAAAATAAATAAAAATAACGCATCTGCCATTGCACTAACTGACACATTACCCTTCAACTTATGAACATTTGAAGCCCATTGACGAACTAAATCAACAATAGGTGTAAAAGAGTAGAACTTATCGATGAGGGTGGTTGCCAAATCCAATGTGGCTTCTTCCATAAAGGTATCATGGAGAGTGACCTTGATACTATCTTGAGATGATTTGACATAAGAAGAAGCATAATTGTCTGACAAGCAGGTGTTTCTACCAACGAGTTTATCCACCTGAGAACTGGGGGCACTCCTCAAAAGGAACGTTCAACATTGTATAACAGGTGTTTCTCCCAATGATTTTATGTATGTTAAATATAATATGATTATTGTAGAACATGTTATGTGTGGTGTAGCTTACTCATGTCATCTTAACATGTCATACTATAAGATGTTGTTGGATGTTACATGAGACTAATAACTGAATATTATGATTACCTTTTAAATCTTAAATATTTTTAACTTTAATTACACTTGGAAGCTTAATATGACAATTATGTTTGAATAAATTAAGATAATATCTAAATCTACGTCAAAAATGGAATACAAAAACTAGTTTCCCACATTCAATAATAATAATAATAAAAACCCCATAGAATCCAAATCATGTGTATATTCTCTTCTGGACCCCAACACACGGATCCTTAAATTCACAACTGTATTTTGTCTGGAGAATTCTAGAATCATATCACGGGGACTTAAAAAATGGTTAAATAGTTTTACAGGTCTATTTATGAAAGACAGAGGATGAGGTTGATTTGGTCACTACCCAACTCGACTACAGCTTGTTTAAGATATTATTTATTAGTTGTTACTGTCGCCTGCCTTCCTAATATTCAATCTTTTTCCACAAGGAACAATCCAAAATGACCAAATCAATCCATTCAGATTATCTAGAACAATAAGATTTTGTAATTTTTAAGAGATTATATTGAAATAGCATTTCACATAGATCTATATAATATCTGTCTTAAATGATTCAATAAAATATTTTGCTAAATTATTTTGAATAAATTAATTAGTGTAATGAAGATATTCATCTTAGTATAGTTAGTTGTATTGTATGATTGTATACAGTTTCTTTTTAGTTTACTAGCTTTTCATATTATTTTTTAAAGAGAATTGTTATATTTATTACATCTTTAATCTTGTTTTAAGTAGTTTTGGATCATATCAAAAATCATGTCTTTGTAATGAAGTTTGTAATAGATAATAAGGATGTTCTTAAATGTATCAAAAAATTTAAAATAAAAATTTACAAGAAGATAATTCTTAAAAATTAATATTATTTTACGTGTAGATGTTGTTGACTCTATGTGTAATTGTTATGAAAGCTATAGCCACATTATTTATTATGATAGTGTATTTCCTCTAAATATATTTTATTTGAATGTTGATCTTATAAGAAAGAGATTGAGATTCTTCTCTAAATTGATTTTTTCTTGGAAAAGTAAATTTAATTATGGGATTCTAGCATCTTTTGGATACTCTTATTCATCAAAAATTGTTTTGACAACAAAAGCTTGTGGCATGACCTTTGGTGAAGAGATAATTTTCTTCTTTTTGAGGGGATCTCTTAGTACTTATTTTTTGAGAATATTCATCTCTCTATTTTGGATTCTTTGATTTTTCATTTCAACAAAACCAGACTTCTTTCAACAATTCGTTGGATAATTTCTTTGATCAACTTGATCTTTGAAATTTACTAATTCATTCATAAGATTGTTTATTAAAAAATTGTTTCTCATTGTATGTAGGGTCAAGAACATGACCAAAATTTAATACTTCTATGAGGAATTTCTTAATTCTTAAGGATTTGATTTAGAAAGTAGTAAACTTGCAATAATCTATTAATAATCTCTTACTATCACTTGATCTATCCTAAATTCTTTCTTTGAGGATTTTCTAACATTTGTGAGCAAGACTAGCTCCTTTCTCAATAAATCCTCTTGGATCGAATGCATGTCTATTTTTGGATAAAACTAGAATTTCTAAAGATATTGATTGTTGCATCTATTAACATAATATATTGTTGAAGAGTGTTTTACATGCCTCCAGTTCCAATTATGATCAATTCGCATAGACCCCTTTATGAGTAGATGCGAACTCCATATTCCCTACTCTCTCAAGTCCAAGCAATTTCCCTTTTGGTAATGAATTTACCAAACATTTATGAGGTCATGTAGAAATATTTAGTTTTTTGGACCTTGCATAATTGATTGTGAAATTATTATTATGAGTTCCCCTATCAATATATTGTTTTCCTTTGAACATAGTGGTAATAAAAGTAAATTTCAATTAAAAAAAAAAAATTGAAAATGACATTTCCCAAGATGCTATTCAATAAAGTGATGATATCATCACTTCAAGTGATGAAAGCAACTTATGTGAAGCATTTTAGGCATTCAAGTCTAACCTTATTCCTATGCCATCAATTATTTAGAACCTTATAGTATTTTTGGATTTTTTTTCATAGTATTCTTTAGAGGAATCAACTATCAACTTAACATATTTTCATAATTTGGAATTCCAATAATCTCTTATATAGAATATGGCATACAGTATTGATTAGTTAAGGTTTGTCTACTGTCTAGATTATAATTTTGTGCATAAACTATTAAACAATTAAAAAAATATTATATCAATAGGAGATGCAATAACCTTTATAATAAATTTTGCAACAATATTGTTGATAATAGGAGTTCTCTTATTGACATATTTCAAAACCAAGTATGAAACCATTCGCAACTCACATGTCCTAACTTCATGTTAGAAATGTGAGTATTTATAGGTGTGATCTTTAAATATGGAAGTTATCCTCTATTTTTTTTCCTTATCTACCTTAATTAGGGAGGGGTATGGGTGATTCATAAAAGAACTATCCAAATCATTCTTTGGTATGGTTTTAAGTTTTATAAATAAATTTGTAGATTTAAGAAAATTATGGAAAAGGATTAACAACCCAAAATGGTTGTGTAAATTAGGATTTCAAAGGTTGAATGTGAGAAAATCAATTGTATGCAAAAATGTACTAGGATTTGATAGCTTGAAATACCAAAGAAATGTACAGATTGAATGCTTAGGAGTAGTTTAGCAAAGGTTTGCAAAAGACAACTCAACAACTTTATTGAAGCAATAGGAAAATACTCAAGAAAATATGAAGAAAAGCATGTGTAGAAAATATAAGCTTAAAATCCTAGCAATGACATGTAAATTTTTCACATAAAGGAATGGAATTAGGGTTTTATTGAATATAAGCTAATAGCATATTTGAGTAGTAGCCCTAGTAGATTTGCAAGAATTTTATAATTAGATGTGTTGGAAGATATGAAATTAAATTGTAATTGAATGTAATGTCCCCTTATTGGGTATGCTCTAAGTTTGTTGTAATTTCTTAATTTCCAAGTGGATAAATAGATTTAGGAAATACCTTTCACCCAATTGAAAGCCTACAACAAATTAGAAACTTCTTACAATAATAACCTTAGAGATGAGATTTGTGAAGTCATAGAAGAATAATAATCAGATTAGCAGAACATAAATCAGATTAGTGAATTCACAATGGGCATTATTAAGTATTAATTTATATATATTTACATCATGATCAGTAACAAAAATAGTGATTCATCCATTCAATACTCTTAATGTCTTGAAGGATCAACCATAAGAGAGTAGAGGGAAAAGTGACTTCGATGGAGTGTCTCGAACCCTCTACCCTAAGCCCAAGAGCAGATATACCAGATCCCTGGTGACCTCATGTGGCTCATCCCATCCAGATGAGGTGACCTACCCATTGCGGTGTCCCCTTTCTATCATCCCCTCATCTTGCCAGCCTCCTTCCCTTTTATGATTACAAATAATTACGAATCATTTCGTATGCCTTGAGTCAAACAATCCTTCACAGCTTCAAATTCAGATCTCTATTTTTTACGAATTCTGCAATACAGAAACCCATTGAAGCAAGTTCTTGTCAGATCATTTTTTGTTCACCAATACACAGAATCCCTCTTTTAACTCAATACAATTGAGCTTGCTTTGAGAAAAGGGCGAACCAGAAGAAAAATAAATGACACCATTACAGCGATGAATCTTGCAGTATCTGAAAACCTCTCAAATTGTGATTTATGCCTGCTTTCACTTGATGATAATAATGGCGTATCTTCAATTTGGTCTTCCTCCTCTTCAAAAATGGTATGAAGTTCATAAAGCTCCGTCTTAAATGGCCTCTTCATGGCCAATGCCAATTCCCACCCTGAAATTTCTGAAGACATGGTATAGTTACACAAGAAAGAAAGAAAGAAAACCAGATGATTTTTTTGCTTCAATGGGTTTCTTTTACTGGTATCGCACAAGAAGATAGCAGAGCAGAGCAGATTAGTTGAGATAATGTTAGGCAAGAGAGCAGAGCATATAAAGACGCAAACACGAGAAACTTTCCTTTGAAATAGATTTATTTATTGTTTTCATGTGGAAAAATAGCAGTAGCGTGTAACATGTCAAATTCTAGAAACTATTGCTAAAGTCTTCTTCACGTTTTGTCGTTACAGCAAGTCGACAATGACTCTAAGAGATTCGTTGCATGTGTTTGTCTTGGACTGGGTATTCTTTTCATTTATTACATTACACTCACATGATGGTGAAAAAACATCTAGAAGCGTGATACATAAATGTATGTCAATTTTGTCTATCTGTATCGTGCAATTAGTTAATTTTGTAATTATCTCAATCTCATATTATTAATCATGGAGGATTGAAAGTGTCTTTATATAAAAATATAAAAAATAAAAATCTGTTGAAACATATTAATATAATCATATATTAATAATAATTTAGGAGTGTTGAATGCAATTAAATTGGTTTCGAGTTGCAGTTTTGGGGGAGAGTTTCAAAGCAACGATGACTTCATATATAGAGTCGATAGTGCATAGTTTGGATTCTATGGAGAGGGGCTTCAAGACAGGAAATGAACTTGTGGTAGGGTATAACTAGCATGCATACTTTTGGAATGAAAATGTAGAGGATGCTCATATATTTTACAATTTTTAAACTCTTAATACCATTGTGAAGGTAAGACCCTAACTATCTGTGTTTCCAATGTCTATTGTTGCTAGATATTGACTGATATGACTTTTTTCTTTATTTATCATTGTTGCTAGATATTGACTGATATGACATTGTTGCTAGATATTGACTGATATGACTTTATGATGGGTTTCTTTTACTGGTATTGCACAACAAGATAGCAGAGCATGAGATCAAATTAGTTGAGATAATGTTAGGCAAGAGAGCAGAGCATATAAAGACGCAAACACGAGAAACTTTCCTTTGAAATAGATTTATTTATTGTTTTCATGTGGAAAAATAGCAGTAGCGTGTAACATGTCAAATTCTAGAAACTATTGCTAAAGTCTTCTTCCCGTTTTGTCGTTACAGCAAGTCGACGATGACTCTAAGAGATTCGTTGCATGTGTTTGTCTTGGACTTGGTACTCTTTTCATTTATTACATTGAAGGGTGTTACATTCACATAATGGTGCAAAAATATCTAGAAGCACAATACTTAAATGCATGAAAAAGTTTATATATATATATATATATATATATATATATATATATATATTTATTTTATTAAATATATTATATTTTAAATATCTAATTTTATATCTTCACTTCTATCTTTCAACTACCATTCAAGTTTAACTATCAATCAATTTTGTCTATCTCCATCATGCAATTACTTAATTTTGTAATTATCTCAATCTAATATTATTAGTTATGAAGGACTGAAAGTGTCCTTATATAAAAATATAAAAATAAGAATATATTGAAATTGATGGCAATTTTTGTGCCAACCTTAGCAGGTTTTGACTGTGCGGGATAAGGTCTCACGGGATAAAGAAAGTCAATGGCAAGGTTTTTGTCTTATCCCGCGAAGTAAGGCAGGAGTTACTAAGACCGCACAGGATAAGAAATAACGATAAGATTTTGTTTATCCTGCAGAGTTATAAGGGCATCAACAGTGGGTCGTGGGATAAGGAAAACTAAGGCGCAGCAGGCCCCAGTGTTTTCCAAGTTCAGATAAAGTCCACGTGGGATAGGTTTGCTACAGGATAAGAAAGAGTGATCAAACCAAAGAAGAAATCCTTATCCCGTGGGGTTAGAAGAGCAACCATGTGATGTCGCGGGATAAGAAACAAAGAAGACAGAGCAAGGATTGTTTATCCCGCAAGGTAAAACAAAGACACTAATGATGTCGCAGGATGAGAAACCAGCCAGAAACGAGGAATGCTTATCCCACAGGGTAAAATGAAGACAAAGGTAGTCTTGCGAGATAAGAAAGAAACTGAAGGCCAACAAAACAAAATATAGTGGGGCCTTATCCCACGGGGATAAAAGGAATATCTCCAAGGGTCACGAGGTAAAATGAAGACAAAGGCGACGAAGCAAAGGCTTATCCCACAAGGATAATGAGAGTGTCCCCAAAGCGCGCGGGATAAGGAAACAAGAAAAGACCAAGGAAGGATTGTCCCGTAGGGTAAAAATAGACCCACAGAGATGTTGCGGGATAAGAGCTCAAAGTTGTTTAGCGGTCAAACACAACCAGGAAAACATGGACCTGGGGTGCCATGTCAGACATCAATGGTCATCGGATCTTCATAAAGGGTCTGATCTGACGGTCATGTTTTAATCTTGTGATGGCCCTATTAGATGCCTACATGGATAGATCTCGTGTGTCCATCTTCACGTGAATCCCTAAAATCAACGACTGAAATTCCAACTTGCAACTATCGTTGAGTTTTGAATGCTCTACAAGCAGTTGGTTGTCGACTTTATGGTCGAGAACATTTTTTGTACTCAATCAGCACCCTATCTCAAATCTAATTTTGTGCAACCACTAGGGATTATCACCATTACTCCAGACATGACCCTGCGGGCCGTTTTGGACGCCACTCATGCCTCTTCAGTGCATTATGATGACTTATGAGTCTGACAGAGATTTCTCAAACGCCATCCCATGCAAATTTCTCCTAATTTTCAAGGAATGTTTGTCCCTCTTATGCCTCTACAACCATTTTCAGATGAAATCCATGCTCACTCAATGCAATACATAAACTTTTGTCCCTGCAAGTGTGCTCGATCATGCTTTTTGACATAGATTACTTCACTAAGGAGTCGTTTTCACTCTTCCAAAGGCAGAGGACATCTTCCAGAGGGTGTTCCAACATGTTATCAGATTTATTGATCTGATCTTCTCCCCTCTCAGATTTTTGTAACCTAAGGGTAAGTGCACCAAGATGGTGAACAAAAAGGAGGGTATAAGTGGCCACTTTTTTTCTGAAAACAGGTAAACCTGAACTTCAAAGAGCTATTTGAAGGTCATGCACTTAAAACTAGGCATTGAAAAAACAATAATAATTGTACTACTCTGAATCTAGTTTCTAAACTACTAATTTTTTAAAAAATTGGATGATATTAAGAGGCTCAAAACTTTCACGCACGAAAAATTGTTCCTGATTTTTTCAGAAAAATATAACATAGCTGTTTTCGTGCACTGCACAAAATATATAGTTAGATTTGGTATTTTTCAAAACCCTTTGGTAGGATGATAAGTAAGAGTGAGATCTAGAATTTATGTATTTTTTTGTAATTTTTTGTCAAGTATTTTATTTTTTATGATTTTTGGAAGTGACCGCATCCTAAAAATTTGGTACTTGTTCATGCGCTAGGCATAACTTGCATCAAAATAATCAAAAATGCATTTTTTTTTTTTTATAGTGTATAGAATCTAGTGTAGAACAATAATATATAATTTATTTTGAATTTGGTCATGTATATCAAAAGTTATTAAAAAAATGGTAGACATATATTTGTGAGGACTGTCAAGGCACTGATAAAGAAAATTAAAGTTTACTATGCTAATGTTGTCCAAAAATTAAAAAATTTATATGGTCAAAAAACTAAGAAGATGTGTGAGATTATGGTGGTAATTTTAGAGATACCCACTTTATCATTTGTAAACCTGGTGATGATGAAGTCAAGAAATCATGGTGGAGGATGAAAAAACATGTAAAGGAACAAAAAAGGGGGGAAAATGGGCTTGCAAGCCTTAGGGTCATTTTCCAACCCTCTTACCAAGCCAAAACCCGCATGGGTTTTGAAGAATCAAAAGTACTATTCACAGTTCTTCATAACCCGTATGGGTTATGAAGAACTAGAAATAATTTTTTTTGTTTCACAAAACTCGTACGGGTTATGAAGAACTAAAACATTTTTTTTGGTTTCACAAAACCCGTACGGGTTATGAAGACATAATAATGTATGCTTGTAAACTTAGCATTTACTACACATGTTTTAGACATACCTAGATAATATGTATTTATGTATGTATATATGCCTATCTATAGTTATATATACATATATTTATATAGATATATGTATATATGTTTGTATACATGCATGTACCTCTTCTTTTCCCCTCTCTCTCTCGTCTTACTTCCCCCATCATTGTCTTTGTCTATTCTGAGCCCTAATTATCTTTCTTGAGTTCTATCTCATCTCTCTCCCCCTCACACTTTTCTATTTTTTGATTCTCTCACCCTTTTCTCCTTCTTGTTCTCTCTCTACCTCATCTCTCTCTCTCTCTCTCTCTCTCTCTCTCTCTCTCTCTCTCTCTCTCTCTCTCACACACACACACACACACACACACACACACATTATCCTATCCTATTCTCACCCTCTCACCATTCTCTCTCTTTCTCTCCCCCTCCCTCTCCCTCTCCCCCCTCTCCTTCCCCCTTTCGTTATCTTAAATCTCTCTTTCTCTCCCTCTCTCTCTCCTATACTCTCTCTCTCTCTCTCTCTCCCTCTCTTTATCATATTCTCCCCATCTCTGCCCTCCCTCTCCCTTCCTCTCCCCCTCTCCCCCTCTCCTTTTCCCAATCTCCCTCTCTCTCCCTCTCCTCCTCTCCTTTCCCCAATCTCCCTCTCTCCCTCCCCCTCTCCTTCTCTCCCTCTCTCCCTCTCCTTTTCCAATCTCCCTCTCTCTCTCCCTCTCTCTCTCCCCCTCTCCTTTTCCCAATCTCACTCTCTCTCCCCTCTCTCCCTCTCCCTCCCTCTCTCCCTCTCCCCATCTCCTTTTCCCAATCTCCCTCTCTCTCCCTCTCCCCCTCTCCTTTCCCCAATCTCCCTCTCTCCCTCCCCCTCTCCTTCTCTCCCTCTCTCCCTCTCCTTTTCCCAATCTCCCTCTCTCTCCCTCTCTCTCTCTCTCCCTCCCCCTCTCCTTCCCTCCCTCTCCCCCTCTCCTTCGCCAAATCTCTCTTTTTCCCAATGTCCCTCTCTCTCCCTCTCCCTCCCCCTCTCCTTTTCCCAATCTCTCTCTCTCCCTCTCCCTCTCTCCCTCCCCCTCTCCTTCTCTCCCTCTCTCCCTCTCCCCGTCTCCTTTTCCCAATCTCCCTCTCTCTCCCTCTCCCCCTCTCCTTTCCCTAATCTCCCTCTCTCCCTCCCTCTCTCTCCCTCTCTCCCTCTCCCCCTCTCCTTTTCCCAATCTCCCTCTCTCTCCCTCTCCCCCTCTCCTTTCCCCAATCTCCCTCTCTCCCTCCCCCTCTCCTTCTCTCCCTCTCTCCCTCTCCTTTTCCCAATCTCCCTCTCTCTCCCTCTCCCTCTCCCTTCCTCTCTCCCTTCCCCTCTCCTTCTCTCGCTCCCTCTCCCTCCCTCTCTTCATCTCCCCCTCTCCTTTTCCCAATCTCACTTTCTCTCCCTCTCCCCCTCTCCTTTCCCCCAATCTCCCTCTCTCTCCTTCTCTCCCTCTCCCCCTCTCCTTTTCCCAATCTTGCTCTCTCCCTCTCCCTCTCCCTCTCTCCCTCCCCCTCTCCTTCTCTCCCTCTCTCCCTCTCCCCCTCTCCCCCTCTCCTTTTCCCAATCTCCCTCTCTCTCTCTCTTGCCCTCTCCTTTCCCCAATCTCCCTCTCTCCCTCCCCCTCTCCTTCTCTCCCTCTCTCTCCTTCTCTCCCTCTCCCCCTCTCCTTTCCTTCTCTCCCTCTCTCCCTCTCTCCCTCTCCCCCTCTCCTTTTCCCAATATCCCTCTCTCTCCCTCTCCCCCTCTCCTTTCCCCAATCTCCCTCTCTCCCTCCCCCTCTCCTTCTCTCCCTCACTCCCTCTCTCCCTCTCTCCCCCTCTCCTTTTCCAAATCTCCCTCTCTCTCCCTTTCCTTTCCCCAATCTCCCTCTCTCCCTCCTTCTCTCCCTCTCTCCCTCTCTCCCTCTCCCCCTCTCCTTTTTCCCAATCTCCCTCTCCCCCTCTCCTTTCCCCAATCTCTCTCTCTCCCTCCCCCTCTCCTTTTCCCAATCTCCCTCTCTCTCCCTCTCCCTCTCCCTTCCTCTCTCCCTCCCCCTCTCCTTCTCTCCCTCCCTCTCCCTCCCTCTCTTCATCTCCCCCTCTCCTTTCCCCAATCTCTCTCCCTCTCTCCCTCTCTCCCTCTCCCCCTCTCCCCCTCTCCTTTTCCCAATCTCCCTCTCTCTCCCTCTCCCCCTCTCCTTTCCCCAATCTCCCTCTCTCTCTCCCCCTCTCCTTCTCTCCCTCTCTCCCTCTCTCCCTCTCCTTTTCCCAATCTCCCTCTCTCTCCCTCTCCCCCTCTCCTTTCCCCAATCTCCCTCTCTACCTCCCCCTCTCCTTCTCTCCCTCTCTCCCTCTCCTTTTCCCAATCTCCCTCTCTCTCCCTCTCCCTCTCCCTTCCTCTCTCCCTCCCCCTCTCCTTCTCTCCCTCTCTCTCCCTCCCTCTCTTCATCTCCCCCTCTCCTTTTCCCAATCTCGCTTTCTCTCCCTCTCCCCCCTCTCCTTTCCCCAATCTCCCTCCCCCTCTCCTTCTCTCCCTCTCTCTCCCTCCCTCTCTTCATCTCCCCCTCTCCTTTTCCCAATCTCGCTTTCTCTCCCTCTCCCCCTCTCCTTTCCCCAATCTCCCTCCCCCTCTCCTTCTCTCCCTCTCTCTCCCTCCCCCTCTCCTTCTCTCCCTCTCTCCCTATCTCCCTCTTCCCCTCTCCTTTTCCCAATCTCCCTCTCTCTCCCTCTCCCCCTCTGCTTTCCCCAATCTCCCTTTTCCCAATCTCCCTCTCTCTCCCTCTCCCCCTCTCCTTTCCCCAATCTCCCTCTCTCCCTCCCCCTCTCCTTCTCTCCCTCTCCCTATCTCTCTCTCCCTCCCTCTCTCCCTCTCCCCCCTCTCCTTTTCCTAGTTCTACATAGCCCGTACGGGTAGAACTAAGGCCAAAACTTCTAGTTCTACATAACCCATACGGGTTATGAGAAATTGTGAGCGTTGACATATAGGGTTTCCATAACCCGTACGGGTTATGGGAAAATATTTATATATTTTAGTCCCAACGGCCTAAAAAATAGCATTGCAAGTTGTTTGAAGGCCCCACTAGCTTTTGCACATGATTTTCTGGGACAGTAACAATCAGGTTTTCATATTCTTTTGTCACTTTTGCTTTGGAATGATTGATTTTTAAGTTATTTTATAATTGTTACTTTAGATAATAACAAAATCATGATCATTTGTTGTTGTTTTTTCTTTGATTATGATTTATTTGTCTTGTATTTTGGTTTTATTTGAAGTTATTTTATTATTGTTACTTTAGATTATAACAAAATGATGATCATTTGTTGTTTTTTTTGCTATTTGATTGTGGATTGTCATCATGATGTAATGTGTAGAGCAATGGGAAAGAATAAGAGAGGAACAAATGAACAAAGAGAGGCAGCAAAGGAAAGACAAAGGGAGTGTATGAAGAGATTACGTGAAGGTACGTCATCTAATGCACCTAATGAAAGTGATGAACATTCAACAATTGAAATTGATATGATTAATGCACCAAATCAAAATGATCAACATACACCAATTCAAATACATATGATGAATGCACCTAATGAATGCAATGAACATAGACCATTTGAAAATGATTTGTTGAATGCACATGTTAATGAAATTGAAGAAGATTTACCATTTGAATTTGATGTGATCAATGCACATAATGCACCTAATGAAAATGAAGAGCATGCACCAATCTTAACACCTCTTAGAATAATTCGTAGAAAACCAAAGTTCCTCATAGATATTGATGAAAATATTGTGAAGCCAATGCATGATAAAAATTTTGAAAGAACTTGTAGAAGAACAGTTAGAAGAATTTGGAATAACTATTTTGAAAACTTAAATCAAAGTGGAAGATGCCAATTAGTTGTTGAAATGATTAAAAATTTAAAATTTAGAGAGACAATGAAAATTTTGGGGTTAAGAACATTCGAAAATAATAGTGAAAGAACCATTGTGAGAAATCTTTTTGATGCATACCAAGCCATTGGTTCAAAATCACGCACTAAAGTTGCTAATGTTACTTGTCGTGTCCTCACATCAACCATAATGGGAAAGGAAATGAGAAAATATCATTTAATAAGCAAAACAAGCAAGTCATTAAGGATAAGTAGAACCACATTACACTATGCCTTAGAGAGGCAAGAGAAAATTGAAGATCCCAACAATAATTCTCTTTGGGCATTCTCCAGTAGACTCCCACGCAAGGGCAAGGTTGTTGTTGATGCACTAAGAATGTTAATTGAGAGATTTTGGCATGACAACACAAGGGTTTCACCCAACCAAAGAGATGTTGTTAGAAGGCGAATTGGAATTAGTAATCGTGAGCCACATCCAAAACACTATTTAGATACAACTCAAACACAATTTTATGAAAGGTTTCTTCAAAGCTTTCCTCAGATTAAAATTAGTCAAAGATTTTTTGAGATGACAAAACCATTTTATGTTAAGATTAATCATGCACGTACTACATGTTGTTGTAGGGTCCATGTTGAATTTTCCATGCATTATGATATTTATCACTATATCTGTTGTACTTTGCACACTAACGATGTTTTGCAGGAATGTGGTCTACAAGCACCTCCTAAGTCACCGAGAGAATTTATTTCAAGTGTACTATGTAGACAAGATGACGGATGCATTTATTATAAGATGATGTGTTTGAGAGGTTTTTGTCCTACATGTGGTGGTTTGCAACAGTTGCATAGATGCCTACATCTGGATAGCACACATGAAATTGGTAAGGAACTAGTTTCTATTGGAAAATATAAGTCAGTAACATATGGTGTTAAAGATGGAAAAGAATTAAAGAGTTGTGAGTTAGTGAAAAGGGATATATGCGTAGCTGATTTTATGAAGATGTTTCAAGAGAAACTAGTATATGAGTACATAGGTCACACACATAGAGCTAGATGGTTAGATGAGCAATTCAAGTTGTGTAAGGACACTTTCCCCCTCGGCAATATTGTCTCTGTCGTTGATTTTGTTGAGAATTATACACTAAAGCCACAAAATGAAGTACAATCTATGTATTACCACTCTACACAAGTTACAATTTTTGTACACATAGCATTCATGCATGCACATGATAGCACCGAGGAGGACAGAAAGTTTATAAGAGAATATCACTTCTATATCAACGATGATCATGCACATTCCTTAGATTTTGTGCAAGGATGCTTTACAGTCTTCTATGATAGTTTAAGGGAAAGAGATATAAGATACAACCAACACTTAATATGGTCAGACAATGGACCGCACAATTCAAGAATGCAAGGATGTTCTACTGGTTGACTAGGATGCATGTGACAAGTGGTGTGCAACATTTTTTGGAATTTCATTGAGGCAAGGCATGGAAACGGAGAGCATGATGGTGTGGGAGCATGTGTGAAAAGAGATCTTACTAGAGAGGAATTGAAGTACGAAGGTGGTGCAATGTTAATAGATGCAAAAACAATTGTGCAATGGTGTAGCTCTACAATGGGACCAGGTAATGAAGATAAGTCTATGGTTTCTAGATATTTTTGGTTAATAAGTGAATCTAGCATTGAAAACTATCTAGATTGTTGTAAACTTACTAGATCAAGTGACATGCATTCATTTAGAAGTTCAAATGCAACATCACTAGTTATTTATACTAGACATATTGCATGCTTTTGCTCTTCGTGTATGCATTTTTTGTGGGATGAATGTGAATCAAAAGAGTGGGTTGACCAATGGTCTTGTAGACCTTTGCAAACCCTAGATACATATCAACTTCCTAGAGCACTACAAATGAACCGGATTGAAGCATTAGTGGATTTTGACCATGTATCAGTCATAGTTGAACTAGGTAACTTAGGTTGCAATGTGCTACAATTTTAAGCTTAATTTATTAGTATTAACTTATGCTGATTTTGGTATTAACTTATATCCTTCTATTAAATGCAGGTCATGTATATGCAGTTATGGCAGATGAGAACAATGAAGAAGGAATAGATTACTTTTTGTGTCGTTGTATTGAGGCCAAAAAGAAATTGACTTCTACAGTGGTTGATGGAGAGGGTATTGAGTACCTAATAGGATCCGTTGTTGTGACAGACATGGCTTAGAAGGTACCACATTGTTGTGTCAAATTGTATTGAGACCTCTTAAACTCATTTATTTAGCAGTCGTTGTTGTATATGGTGAAAATGGATAACAATGATAACAAGATTGAAAGGCTAAATGAATTCAACCACAAAACCCTAGCCTAACAACAACAAAAATCCACCATAACATATGAAGATTACCTAAGACAATGCAAATCACAAGAAATCACAAAGATTATACCATCACATGTCCAATAGGGTTTTGATCTCCATTCTTCCTATCTCCATTGATCTTGCTTGATATATTTGCTCTCAGATTTTATGTGCACAAGAGCTCAACAAAGAACGGAATGTGGTTGCAAGTAGAATCATAGTGTAGTCAAATCCTCCAAATTGTCGATTAGGGTTTGATAATGAAGAAGGCATCTCCTTAAATAGAAGACACAATATGAAATGGAGGGATAAGATTGAGAGGTGTAAAAAGGAGGTCGGCTACGATTAGAGGGTAGGTAGAAGAAATAATAAAATAATGAAAGGGGTAGGTAGTGTATGAATTAAGAGATGAATGACATGTGTCATGTGTAGAAAAGGCTAATGAATTAATTAAATAAATAAAGATTTATTTAATTAATAGAAGAATTAAGCTTAGATAATTAAATAAATAAAATATTTATTTAATTAGACTGGACAATTTTAGGTGTCTACATTTTGCCCCTATTTGAGACAATGCGGCTTGTCGCGTTGTTTCAAAGAAGATAAGACGAACTGATACAGAGTTGCCCCAGAATGGGAATGATATGCCCCCTCGAGAGATTGGATGAAAATGTCTGAAAAGATTGCAGACAACCTCTCGATAAGAAAGAAAAGCTAGAATGGATTGACCGAATAAAGTGACAAAGTCACGAGATAATGAAGACTAACTCGGGAAATGAAGGCGAGGGCTAGGGTAGGCTATAAGATAGACCACGGGAAAAAGACATCCTCATTGTCATCTACACCATCACGAGATCAAAGTGCAGAGTGAGAAAAGAGCAAGAGCAGTCAGCAGCGATGGCTTTGGTTCATAGATTCGACCGCGTTCGCCGATTCCAGAGGCCAGCAGAGGCAGGAGAGCCGGTAAGTACCATCAAACCTCCTCGTATTTTGACGCATGTATTTTTGTCATTAATGCATGCTAGTTAGAGCAATAAATGCGCTTAGGAATAGGGTACCAAAAAAGTCTAAAAACGTGTAACCGCGTCTGCGTCGGTGCCAGGCACGTTTGTGTCCAACAGGTGCATCTGTGTCGGTGCCAGGCACGTCTGTGTCTGGAACCGCGTTTGCGTCGATTGCGGGCGCGTCTGCGTTGTGCAGGGGCGTCTGCAATGTGCAGGGGCGTTTATGCACCGCCTAGGCACGTCTATGTCCTACAGGCACGTCTGTGTTTTTCAGGCACGCTTGTGCAGTCTGTAGGCGCGTTTGTGTCAGTCAAGCGCGTTTGTGTTAAAAAAATGCAAGTTTGGTCTTCTAGGTCAAATCGGCAGTTCTGTGATGAACATACGATGTCGATTGGATAAGCTGCTGGGAGGATACACTCAAGCAAGTCCTCTAGGAAGACTAGGATAGATCAAGGCACTTTGTGATGAACAGTGAGTACCAAGATAGAGTACTTTGTGATGAACAGGGAGTACCCCAAAGTATGAGCAGCACTTTGTGATGAACAGGGAGTGCAAATGTGAGTAACACTTTGTGATGAACAGGGAGTGTCACACACGTAGTACTTTGTGATGAATAGGGAGTACTACTAGAATAGAAGTAACACTTTGTGATGAACAGTGAGTGTCACTAGGATAGAAGTAACCATATGCATTTAGATAAAGAGTAGCATTTTGTGATGAACAGTGAATGCCACCATGACTGACATGATTAATTTGTTTGACGGCAGGAGTACTTGCCTATGCTGGAGTCACGGGAGAGATTCCCGTCGACGCAGAGATTGTGACCTGAGCTGACCTTCGAGGACAGAGCTACTATTGAGGCTATGGGTCTGAGACATATTCTGTATGTGCCTGAGTTTCGGGCAAACATGGGTTTGCTGACTGCACTTGCTGAGAGATGGCACTCGGAGACGTGCACCTTCCATTTGCCGATGGGTGAGATGATAGTCACCCTTGAGGATGTCTACAGGATTCTGCATATATCGATTGATGGAGACTTGATTCCATATGATCGAGATGGTGACAGAGAGGCATTGAGACGGGTGTTTCAGGATCCCGGCCTAGAGATGAGGGCTGGTCATGTGGCATGGGACACCATGACAGCCACAGGGTTAGCATTGCTAGCTGTGATTGGAGGAGTGATTAGTGGGTTCTTGTGTCCGGATAGGGCGACACGGGGATTGGCAGTGGGCTGGGGCAGAGCATTGGAGACATTGGTGACACAGCACACCAGATATGCGTGGGGACCATGTGTGTTGGCCCACTTATATTATGAGCTTCACCAGTTTGTATACCATGGGTCAGTTGGATTGGGCTGCGGGGTGACACTACTGCAGGTTTGGGCCTATGAGCATCTGCCAGTGATGAGGCCGATACACTTCCGAGGCAGGGGACATGGATGCATCTTTGTTCATTTGTACGACATGATCACCTCACAGCCATGGATTGGCAGGTTAGAGCATTGGCGGCGAGTGCTGGATGATATTGATGTAGTCATCTGGAGACCGTATCTAGGATGCGAGGAGTGGGAGGATGACACATTGGAGTTTCCATACACCTTCCGGAACAGGTATCTGATTGGGCGGATGCCCTATGTGTTAGAGAGGCAGCTTGTGGACAAGGTTGGCTGACAGTTTGGCCGGATTCAGAGGATGCCACGAGGCTCGGGTATGTATGCCCGTACAGTTAGGGATCAGGTGTAATTTGGGCCTCTATTGTCATATGATCAGGCACTGACATAGCTGGCAGAGATGATACCTCTACCCTGGGACATGTGGCTAGAGGTCGACGATGTTGGGATGGATGCTGAGTATTCAGCATATTGGGCGGAGCATCCATTCCCACGACTGACAGATCTAGGGGAGCTATTGGATGGAGATGGAGGAGGAGATGATGATGATGGTGGTGGAGGTGATGGGGGTAGAGGCCGACGGAGGCAGAGGGGAGTAGTGGGAGAGAGGAGAGTTGCACCTCGGAGAGAGGGTGGAGAGGAGCGGCAGGCTCGGGTGGTGAGGGGTCGCGGTGGATTACCCCTACAGGTACTAGCAGCACAGGATCCCAGGCAGAGACAGGGACAGGGACAGGTGCAAGGACAGAGGCATGCACAGAGACAGGTACCCGTACAGGCACCAGTACAGGTACCAATACAGGGGTAGGCACCTGCAGAGGTAGAGCCACAGGCCGAGGTAGAGGGTTGGGATCTAGAGGAGGATGAGCTAATTGAGCTCAGGGAGATCTGCCAAGGTCAGGCAGATGAGATACAGGAGTTGGAGAGGGAGAGAGACCGACTCCAGACGAGGCTCAAGGATACTGAGCGGGAGAGAGATCAGGCAATTCAGCGCTACACAGAGGCTAAGACAGCGCTGAGGGCAGGGAGGCAGGCGGCGGAGGACACAGGGGCAGGCTATGCATATGTCCTGCGGGCCGGAGAGGAGATTGGATACTGGAGGGACCTCTACTACAATATAGTGCCAACAGATCAGTGGGTGAGGAGCTTCCATAGACCGTCACGCATAGCGACAGCTACGGGAGGGAGTCGGAGGAGGCAGGCATCTAGAGGTGGGGTTATGGGTCCTCCACCACCACCAGATAGAGGGGGCAGGCGGGATGATCCTGGGGTGGGTCCTTCAGGGGCTCAGATTCCATCGAGGCCAGGTGGCTCCGAGGGAGGGAGTTCATCATAGCCTTAGAGGGCTCCCATTGTATCAGTGTTGTACCATTCTTTTGTATTGTAGACACCTGCGGGTGATTGTAGCCATATGATTTTTTTGACATCATTGTATCATGACACTTTATATATATATATGAGATGATTCATTTTTTTTTTGCGGCAGCTATATGCATGTGTACCTATGTGATGAGATGTTTAATGATGTATGTTTCTATGTGATGCTTATGATATGGATGCAAATATGTATGTAATGCAATGCAATATATTTTGTTCTTTTATGTTTTATATGCGTATGCATGATGTAAATGTGAATGTATGAAATGCAAATGAATATGATAATGCAAATGTAAATTGTGCTAACAGGTGTTGTGTGCAGGATGAGATGCAGTTGTGATATCTATATGTATGTATGAAATGCTTATATGTGGTAATGTAGGTGCAACTACATGAAATGCAAATGTTTTTGGTGTGTCATTATACTCAGTCATGTGATAGCAGGCTATGCGGACTCGAGAAGGACGATGGAAGTCAATCAAGAAAGGGGCATGGAAGACAGAAGATATGAAAGTGAAAGACCTTCTTGTGCATTATCATCATTGAGCTTTATTATGGCAAGTAGGTTATGACAATCGAGGCATATGTTCGACCCAGAAAGTCATTGTACCTGTTTGCATGGAGATAAGACAGTCACAAACAAGGAATGCCCCAGTTCACACTAGACTCACAGTGTCCTCATATCCTTGGACAAGTCATAGCATTACTAAGAGACAATCCACAGACAGAAAATACAAATAGGTGACAATATCCCATCCTCGCCTTTCTAGTCAAAGACATCCTGGAAATAGAATCTCTAGTCAAAGACATCTTGGAAAAGCTAAAAGACATGTCACCAGAAAGATAAAATCAAAAGAAAACCAAGACTCGACACCAACATCCACTGTAGTCCTCAAGTTTAGTGTCTCTTGTCACTTGTATAAGTCTTATTTGATTGTGGTCACAATGTTTACTTTCACAAAAAGGATAGATAGCACTGAACCATAATGTTGTCTGAGTCCGTTGAAAGATTTGATTTGTTGAAGCCCATTGTTGCCACTGTGTCTCATCTAAAACTGACTGAATCCATGAAACTAATACTTTATTGTAGAGAAGATGAAACTTTATTGCAGATCTGTGATGCAAATGTTGCTTTATTGCGGATTGTGCGCGGATAGATTGAAGGAAGCTGGAATAAAATGTACTCCTTGAAACATGTGATGTTCTTAGTTCCACACCCATTACTAGACGTAGGATTTGCCTTAGCCACAGATATGATCTGATTTATTATGGATGGAAAGGGAGGATTTATTATGAATGGCTAACCAATCTTGGGTAGATCAATAACAAGCCATGATGGGAATAGGTAAGTTTATTATGGATGAGTAGATTGTGAGTGTGTGCAAAGTGAAATGATGAAAGAGAATCCTGAAGGAGAGAGGAGAAATGTCTCTACGCATGGCGCTGGTGACCCAGTTTTCACCATGGTACTTGCCCAGGGCGCCACCGAAGTGGTTTTCACGGTTGGACGAAATTATTTCTCTTTACTTTTTTCGATTTTTCAATGTTTTTTGTGTCACAAGGTGCCTGTTTGCCAGGTTTTCACCAAGTAACGATTTTTTTGTTTTATAATTTTTTTGTATTTTTGAATTTTATTTTTTTTTTTTGTATTTTTGAATTAGGATATTCCGACAAGCTATGTGTAGAACCTGCGAAGGTGCATGTTGTTGATAGGATCTTCCAAAGGTTCACCTTCTGTAGATGAGAGCTGATATGCCCCAGAGCCATATACTGCTGTGATGATGTAAGGACCAAGCCAGTTTGGTTCGAACTTGCCCTTCTTCTCTCTGTCTTGCTGATTCTTGGGGTTTTCTCTGAGAACCAAGTCACCTACCTCAAATGTGTGAGGCTTGACCTTGTGATTGTAGCTGCAACTCATTCGTTGTTGGTAAGCCTTGAGATGATTAAAAGCAGTTTGTCTCCGTTCATCTAGTAGTTCCAGTTCTTGTAAGCGAGAGACCCTGTAATGTTCATCACTAATGATGTTTTGCAAAGAGACTCGTAAAGAGGGTAACTCGACCTCAATAGGCAAGATGGCTTCAGAACTATAGACTAGTGAATAGGGTGTAGCTCCTGTAGGTGTACGGACGCTTGTGTGGTAGGCCCAGAGTGCAGGATTGAGTTGGATATGCCAATTACGGCCAGTGTCGTCAACTGTCTTCTTGAGGATTTTAAGCATTGTTTTATTAGATGCCTCATCTTGGCCATTACCTTGGGGGTAATACGGTGTGGAGAAATGATGGGAAATATGGAAGCGGTCACAGAGTTCACGAACATCCTGATTTTTGAAGGGACGCCCGTTATCAGTGATAATGGAAATAGGAATTCCGTATCGGCAAATGATATAGTTAAGGATGAATGTAGCAATTTGCTTTCCCATAACTTGTGTGAGAGGCACGGCTTCAATCCACTTTGTAAAATACTCTATGGCAGTGATAATGAATTTATGACCATTAGAGGAAGGAGGGTGAATCTTGCCTATGAGATTGAGTCCCCACTCACAAAAGGGCCAAGGAGATGCAAGTGGTTGTAGTTCTTGTGCTGGTGCATGTATGAGGTCTCCATGAATTTGACATTGCTTACATTTCTTGACAAACTGATATGAGTCTTTTTCCATATTGGGCCAGTAATATCCAGTCCTAATGAGTTTCTTGGCCAAGGTAGGACCACTAGCATGTGGACCACATATCCCTTCATGCACTTCCCGTAACGCAATCTGAGCTTCGTCACTTTCTAGACATCTAAGAAGAGTGCCATCTAAACCTCGCCAATATAGGATATCAGCTAAAATGACATATCGAGAGGATTGGCGAATGAAGGTACGACGTTGGTTATTTGATAGATCAGGAGGTAAAGTATTGTCGCGTAGGTATGTAAAAATGGAACCATATAACCGGGATTCAGGACCAACAACACATATCATCTCAGTAGGCATTATCTCATATGAAGGGACTAAAAGGTTATCTACCAAGAACTCATAGCAGGTCTCGTTTGGAGGTAAATCAATCAATGAAGCAATTGTAGCCATGGCATCTGCGGCGCGATTCTGCTCTCTTGGTATCTGCTCAATGTCTATCTTTGTAAAGTGTTGTTTCAGATTATCCACCATTTGTTTATAAGGCATTAACTTTTCATCTTTTGTTTGATAATTACCAGTTGCTTGACGGATAACAAGTTGGGAGTCTCCAAAAACACGAAGTTCCTGGATCTTCCATTGAACTGCAATTCGTAATCCTGTTGTTAATGCCTCATATTTCGCTATATTATTAGTGCAAGGAAATGATAAGCAGTACGATTTTGGTATAGAATCCCCTTGAGGAGTTATAAAGAGGATGCCAGCTCCTACCCCATGCTGTGTGTATGAGCCATCGAAGTACAGTTGCCATGGCTTTGCATGTGACACTGTTAGAATGGATTCATCTGGAAATTCTGAATTTAAAGGAACATCATCTATCATGGGAGCATCTGCTAATTGATCTGCGATGGCTTGTCCTTTTATTGCTTTTCTATCCACATACTCGATGTCGAATTCACTCAGTATCATTACCCATTTGGCCAATCGCCCAGTAAGTGTTGCTTTATTGAGAAGGTATTTTAATGGATCAATTCTTGCAACCAATTTAGTCTTATGAGTAAGCATGTAATGTCGTAATTTCTGTGAAGCAAAGACCACGGCGAGACATGCACACCCAATTGGTGTGTAGTTTAGCTCGTATCCCACCAATGTGCGGCTGATATAGGATACTGCTTTTTCCTTGCCCCTAGCAATTTGTTGTGCTAAGAGTGCCCCTAGTGCTGTCGGAGTAGCTGATATGTATAGTAGCAGTGGTTGATCTGGAATTGGTGGCATCAGAACTGGTGGATTTAGGAGATAGTCTTTGAGCATCTGGAAAGCCTGTTGATAGTTGTCATCCCATTTGAATTTGATGTTTTTATGTAGCAGGTGCTGAAAAGGATTACACTTATCCGCCAGTTGTGCTATGAATCTTCGTATGGACAGGAGCCTGCCTTGTAAGGATCGAAGTTGACTGATATTTCTTGGTGGTTGCATTTCCAAGATAGCTTTGACTTTTGCTGGATCCGCTTCAATTCCTCTTTTGGATACAATGAATCCTAGGAGTTTCCCGGAGGTTACTCCAAAGACACATTTCTTAGGGTTTAATCTAACTTTGTATTTTTCCAACCGATCAAAGGCAACTGAAAGTATGTCCAAGTGTGTATTTATGTCTATTGATTTGACCAAGAGGTCGTCAACATAATCTTCCACAGTTACATGCATGAGATCATGAAAGATAGTAGTCATAGCTCTTTGATATGTAGCACCTGCATTTTTTAACCCGAAAGGCATGACATTCCAGCAGAAAGTTCCCCACGGACAAGTAAATGTCGTTTTATGTTGATCCTCGGGTGCAATTCTTATCTGATTATAGCCAGAGAATCCATCCATTAATGATAGCATTTCATGACCTGCTGTGAGATCAATAATCAAGTCAATGTTTGGTAATGGGAAGTCATCCTTTGGACAAGCTTTGTTGATGTCTCTGAAATCTGTGCAAATTCTGATGCTGCGATCTGGTTTACTGATAGGTACCAAGTTAGAGATCCATTTCGGATAATCAATTGGGCGTATGAATCCGACATCCAATAACTTCTCCAGCTCTACTTTGACTAGTAATGCCACTTGTGGATGCATTTTTCTTAATTTCTGTTTTACTGGTTTTGCCCCCAGTTTGACCATCAAATGATGCATTACCAAATCCGGATCCAATCCAGGCATATCAGCATATGACCAAGTGAAGTTGATTTGTCGCTCTTTGAAGAAACTTATGAATTTCGACCTTTCGGACCCTATCAATGATTGAGCTAGGAATATGTTGTGCGGAACCTCTTCTGTACCGATGTTTGTTTTGATAGTTTCTTCTACCAACATGGATGATTTTTCCTCATATGATGATGGGAGAATGTCGAGCCTTCCATCTTCAGGCGCCTCAGAGAGGTTTTCACCCTCAGATACGTCCTTTCTTTTTACTTTTTTGGAATCAGACAGCGCCACAATGTGGTTTTCGCCATAAGACCCTTGATTTGTTCTTATTTTCACATTTTTGCGACTGGAAGGTCCGACACCCTCACCAAAATATGCCACGCTATTGAGTTCTATGGTGTATCCCGCTTTATGGTCTCCAGGGGGAAGATCTTCTCGTATGCCTAGATAATCAATAAAAGCTTCATCATTTTGGAATGTATCCAACTGTGCAGGTCCTTCATTATCCCAGTCAATGAGTTGGTGATGAACAAGGGGAAGGCCGTTAATGTCTTTGAAGTTAGCGGGGCTAAGAGTGAAGATGTGGTTATATTCGGGTATGTCAAGGTAATTATCGAGGTCATCGATGGCACTCTCCTCATCAGTCTCGATCATGAACGAATCCAAATTATCATTACTAGTAGCGCATTCCGGAACAGGTGTTCTCATCCTATGTGATTTCCACCTAGAACCTTGAGACAATGACTATATAGACTCTTCATGGGTTGTTTCTTGACCAACTCTGAATTTGTTATAAAATTCCTCCTCTTCTGTGGGTTCATCTGGCTCTCTAAATGTCTCGGCGAGCTCATAGTCACTGGAGGATTTGTCTGAACCCCATTCCCATTCGTTGGAATCTGTGGAATAGCGATCCTCTTGTTGAATTTTGGCAATTTTGATTTGTGATGCCTCTTCTGTCCTTTTAGCGTGGATCTTGGAAGTCAAAAAACCAAGTCCCTTCAAGCATTCCCTTTTTACAGTCAATTCAGGTTGTAAGGGCTCCATAACGCCTTCTTTGCGTAATCCAAGAGGGCTTTTTCCATCATACCCAAATTTTTGTAGAATCTTGAAGCCTTTGCCATATTTCTCACAGGGTATATTGATCTGATCTTGTGTGTCATCTTCAATGTCTTTGTAGAGCATTTTGTATAAGCCTTCCTCTTCCAATTCGCCCCATCTTTGAAAGGTAGTAGGGTCCCATTTGAGCGTCATGATGAATGTTTGCTTGTTAGGATGTGGCCTTCCATATTCTTTTGGAGAGTTCATGACTTGTCGTAAATACATGGTCTGATTTAAAGTGTATTCTCCCATGCCTTTGTCCTGAAATTTGCCTTTAAGTTCACCTTGTTTTGATGTCGAAGGTTTTAATGACTCAGGATCAATGTATGCCGAAGAAGAAACAGCTTCACGATTACTGGGAATGATGGTCTCAGTATGTGATCTCAAGTTATTGCAATATATGAATGGATTAAGATCGCCGTTAACTGTTACCTTGACTCCATTGTGAGGAAACTTAATGCATTGATGATATGTCGATGGGACTGCCCTCATTTCATGAATCCAAGGACGTCCTAGCAATATATTATAAGTGAGATCTAAATCCAGGACTTGGCAAACCACATCCTTTGTAACTGGCCCAATTCTTAGAGGTAAGGTGACTGTGCCCTTAGATGAGCGCTCTTCATCATCATATGCCTTGATGGTGATTTGATTTTTTGAATTCACAGCTTTATCGGAATATCCCAATTGTTTAATGGTGCTCAATGTGCAGATATTTAGACCAGCTCCTCCATCTATCAGGACTCGTTTTATTCGATGTTTGTGTATGAAGGCTTCAATATGTAATGGTGCATTATGTGGCTGACTTATGAAGGCATCATCAGCTTCTGTGAATGTAAGGGAATGTGGAATGGAAAGGTATCCCACCATGGCTTGAAACTGGTCCACACTCAGATCAGTAGGAACGGCGGTGTCTCTCAAGATTTTGTCAAGAATAGCTTTATGAGCGGGGGATATGCGTAAGAGCTCAAGGATGGAGATGAGTGCGGGTGTCTTCCCTAACTGTTCTACAAGGTCATACTCAGGTTTAGTAGATGAAGAAGCAGTGTTTTTAGTTGAAGCACCTGGCAAAGTAATTTTACCTCGACGAGTTGTGACATGACATTCAGAGGTAGGCTCAGAAGAAGATCCAACACCTCTTAGGACAATCTTGGGTCGCTGAGGAGGATTCTCAGGGTTTTTGTTCTTGATGGTAATAGTAGAGATATGATTGTCCATCGAGATATGATTGATAGTTGAATCATAGTTGTAAGGTGCTCTAGTATAGTTGGCTTGATCATCTGTGACTTTAGCCTTTCCATTGTCATGCTTTGGGAATGGTTCCTTAAACATCTCATGTTCTTGATTGGATGAGTGTCCCTCAATCTCAATGTCACCTCTATCAATGAGATCTTGCACAATGTTCTTCAGTCGATGACAATTACCTGTTTTATGACCCTTGCTTTTATGAAATTCACAATACTCATCATCATTCCACCAATTTGGTTTGACCTTTGGTTCATATGGTGGGAAATCTGGAATTGTGATTACCTTGTTTGCCACTAACTTCTTGAAGACTGACTCAAGTGGTTCTCCCAATGGGGTGTACTTCCTTCGTGATCTGGAAGTTGTTTGAGTATTCACTTGATTGTTTGTAGAACTTGATCCTGAAAAAATGAATTTGGGTCGCACTGTGTTGGCATCAACAACACCATCATTGACTGTGTTTTTGTTTTTATTCCAAAATCTTGGCTTGTCTTTTCCTTTAAAGTCATCTTTGTTTTCCTTAAATATCTTAATGACTCCTTGTTCAATTAGGACCTTTTCTGTTGCTAAGCCTTTTTCGATAACGTCCTTGAAGGTAGACAAACAAGCTTTCCTTAGATCATAGCCAATGTCTTTGTTAACATTCTGGGTGAACATTTCTACCATTTGTTTTTGTGGAATTTCGCAAGAGCATCTGCTAGCTAGATTTCTCCATCTTTGTAAAAATGATGCAAAAGATTCTCCCTCTTTTTGCTTGGTGTTGCACAAAGTAGTGACTGATATGTCTGTCTCTATGTTATAGGAGAAATGTTGAATAAATGCCTCTGCTAGGTCACCCCATGACTTAATTCCAGGTGGAAGTTGGGAGAACCATTCCATAGCTTGATCGCCTAAGCTTTGTGGGAATAATCTCATCAAATATGTCTCTTCTGAAGCTACTTCAATGCAAGCTGTGAAAAATTGTCTTATGTGTGCCTTAGGATCCCCTTTTCCTCTATACTTGTCAAATTTAGGCGTCACAAAGTGTGTAGGAAATGGAGGCATTGGAATGCTCTTGTCAAATGGATAAGGACATATGTCTCTCATTGTGTATGTTGGCTTTGGTGCATTTATGTCCTCCATTTTCTTTTGTAAGTCCCTGATTTGTTGTTCCAAACTACTCTTAGGTGGAGATCGACTTCTTGGACCATATCCTATGTTTGAGGTACCCATTGGAGGAGGTACATGTTGCATATATGGATGATATTGATCATACACATGTTCATATGGAGGAGGTCTATAGTGATGATGCGTATATGGATCACTTGGTATAGATTCATGTTGAGGAACACCATATCTATTTTGTGCATGTATACCATACTCTACAGGCATGTCATGTTCTATTGTATTGCCCCCAAATTTGACATGAGGTTTCCTTGTGTCCAAATTTTGAGCATGCCTTGGAATATCCCATTGCTTTGGTGGTTGATCCTTAGCATTGATATGTGATTGAGCATATTTTTCTCCATAAGACTTCCATAATGGTCTGCGAAGATGAGTATCATATGTTTGACCATGTGTATGTGGGACCTCTAGTTTTTGAAGCAAAGCTGATGGTGATTCAGGTACCATGTGTGGTCCTCTATTTCCTCCAGTATTAGGTCTCCTTTGATGCATGTTGGAGTGAGGTTGCTACAAAGGTCTATGTTCCATTATTTGAGACATGTCAAAATCATGAGGTATCTTGGCTCCACTTTGTGCCATCATGTGTAAGAAGTATTGTCTATCCCTCCTCATTATCTCCTCAATCAGTCGATTGAAATGGGGATTCATAATGGATTCTTCCACATCTGCTGAATGTATTGATAAGTTGTCCAAATTGTCATTGTGTGTAGCATTGTTGTTTAGAGTGTCCATGTTCTCAACATTTGGAATGTTTCTATAAGCCTCCATGTCAGGTAATGTAGTGTGATCAGTATTAAAAAATAAATCATTGTCATACTCATAAGAACTCATGTTTGCGGACTCTTGAGCTTCTTTAGTTTCTCTCCTAGATTTTTGAAGACGGGTTTCAACCATGAACTAGGTATTAACCAAGATGTGTGAGACTAGATGAAAAATGGAAAGAGTATGGAAGACCAAGAGTTGGATGAAATGTAAATGAGTCTGAAGTGTACTTGCAATGTCCAAAGTGTAAGACCAAGTATGTATGTAGTAGAGTAGGTGTGACTTCCAAAGAGAGGATAGTTTCTCTTGATGAGGTAAGCTAACCTTGACCCTAAGTAAGACCAAATGAGACCCAAAGGTAAGAAACCTTGATGAGGGACCACTTAGCAAAGTGTTGTTGTATGTGATGTGTTGACAAAGTATGATGAGGACAAGCAAGTGACCTTTTGACTCAAGTTTAGACAATTGTGAATGTAATGAGAGATGTAAAGCAATGATGGACTTTGTGAGACCCAAGGACAGGTTGAATGCTAAATGAAACCTTAGAGATATGACCTAGGAAGCTCAAGTATTCCGAAACTGATTTCTTTTGTTTGCTGGACTGTAACAGTGTTTCAATTCTAGACGCAGACGCGACTATATACTGCACAGATGTGATTTCCTGACACAGACGCTACTCTGTTTAACACAGACGCGCTTCTGAGATTTTCTTGTTTATGTTTGCTGGACTGTAATAGTTTTTCAATTCTGGACACAGACGCGACTGTATACTGCACAGACGCGGTTACCCGACACAGACGCTACTCTGTTTAACACAAACGCTATTCTACCCTTCACAGACGCGCTTAGACAACACAAACGCAGTTAAAATAGACACAGACACGTTTCTGTAAAATTTGTGCAATTTTTTCCAATCTGTGAAGTTGTTTTGTTGTGACCAAATCTGACTGTTTGACTGTTTTTCATGACAAGAGGACACAGTGTTGATGAGGACTCAATGTTTGCTAGTGTTTAGACTCCAAAATGACTCCAAGAAAAGTGTGTTGTTTGATGTAAAATTGTTTTGCATACACTTGAAGACACAAAAGACACAATGTTTTGTTGTTTGGTCTTGATTGTTTGAATGTTTAACATAAGTCAAGCACAATTCTTATGGCTGGCCAAGACAATAGTTGTTGATCCCACATGGGGTTTTACCCCCGAGGCTACGCTATTCAGAGTGGATACTTAGATGCTTGACCTCACTGGCTCCACCCTCGGCACTCACTTCTCGGGTCAGCCAAGCATCAGTCCGCATGAAAACTCCCCATGGCGAACTTTGTATCTCTACTAAGAACCGTATGTGTGTGGGCCGCTACCAGAGGTCCGACCTCCTGCCCCAACAACTAGAAGGATTTGGGCCTCTAAAAAAAAATGGTGCTAGTAAGGGCATCCGCTCGTGTGGCCATACATGCAGCACTTTCACCTCTGTAAATACAGAAGGCTCCCAGCCGGTAGGGGTTACGCCCTACAACTGATCAAATAAATTTGATCAAACAGGTTTATGGGGAGACATAGTGTCGGTATGAACTAATCAGCACACGTTATTCATAGTTTTCACCATGAATACATTTGATTATAGTGGTTCGGATGAGGTGGGTTTTCCTCGCTACCACTTGGGTCATCCTCTTCTCACTAGTAGTCCTAATGACCACACGGGAAGACAGGCCCTCTAAAGATTGAACAAAAAGAGCCTATTGCTCAAGACACAAAAGACAATGATTCAATTTTAGTGCACCAATGGAAGTGTTTGCTAGTCTATGAAAACAAGGCACACAATAAAAATTCAAAACCCTAGCCAAAGACCTGCAACAAAAGTTGTTAGTAGTTCGGGTTGTTTCAAATGATCACCCCTTCCTGCAAGCACACAAGTTAGGTAAATTTTAAAACCCAAAAGACTTTGTGAAAATAGGGGCCTTCAACCAAACGATTTTGCTTCCAAGACAAGCTACACCAATTTAGTTAGCTAGATCTGAAAGTGTTAGTCCAAAAATAAACCAGATCTGAAACCCTAAGTACAAAATCCAAAAATTGAATCAATGAAAACTTCAAAATTCTGAAACCGTAAATACACAGACGTTGTTACCCTCAACACAGACGCGTCTGGATAACACAGATGCGTCTAGATAACACAGACGCGGTTCTGTGATGCACAGACGCACCTAAAAATCACAGACGCTCCTTTCCGACACAGACGCGGGTGAATGCGACACAAACGGGCTTCTGTAACACAGACGCAGATAGAAAAGACACAGACGCGCCTATCCCGGAACCTGCAAAACGAAATATTGACGAAACACAGATGCAGATAAAGTTGTCACAAACGCGCCTGAAAATCAAAAACGCGATTCGAAAGTGCGCAGACGCGAAAATACCAAAAATGCTGTCGAAAATGTCTGATCTGCAACTTCAAAACACAAGATCTGCAACAAGGAGGTTAAATGCAAAGGGACAAGGTCCCACCGGGCGTGCCAAAATGTATATGGTGAAAATGGATAACAATGATAACAAGATTGAAAGGCTAAATGAATTCAACCACAAAACCCTAGCCTAATAACAACAAAGATCCACCATAACATATGAAGATTACCTAAGACAATGAAAATCACAAAAAATCACAAAGATTATACCATCACATGTCCAATAGGGTTTTGATCTCCATTCTTCCTATCTCCATTGATCTTACTTGATATATTTGCTCTCAGATTTTATGTGCACAAGAGCTCAACAAAGAACGGAATGTGGTTGCAAGTAGAATCGTAGTGTAGTCAAGTCCTCCAAATTGTCGATTAGGGTTTGATAATGAAGAAGGCATCTCCTTAAATAGAAGACACAATATGAAATGGAGGGATAAGATTGAGAGGTGTAAAAAGGAGGTCAGCTACGATTAGAGGGTAGGTAGAAGAAATAATAAAATAATGAAAGGGATAGGTAGTGTATGAATTAAGAGATGAATGACATGTGTCATGTGTAGAAAAGGCTAATGAATTAATTAAATAAATAAAGATTTATTTAATTAATAGAAGAAGTAGGATCAATTAAATAAATAAGATATTTATTTAATTTAGGAAAAGGATAATTTAAATAAATAAATGTATTTATTTAAATGAGAAATAAGGCTAGAAGAGGATAAATGAATTAATTAAATAAATAAAGATTTATTTAATTAATAGAAGAATTAAGCTTAGATAATTAAATAAATAAAATATTTATTTAATTAGACTGGACAATTTTAGGTGTCTACAGTTGTATTGATTTTGGCATTATTCTTATATAAAATGCAGGTACCCTATCAAAAATTCTAATGCTTGGTTGTTTGAGGACTTTGAGACAAATAGACATATTCTTCATTACTCAAACCTTCTTGTTGCAACAAATATTCATTTGATTAAATATCGTGGTAGACCTCTTAACAAGGATTTGTAGAAAGTTCGTGAATCATACCATGAGGCAATACTTGAGACACTAAGGGTTAGAGCTGATCCGGAAGGTTCACTTGATTGATTTTGGGCCATCTAGAAGAATAATTCTACAATATCGTAGAATAATTTTGACAATTTTGTATATATCTTTTGCGAAACGTTGTAACTTCACTTTTTTGGATGTGCTCTACATGCATATGAGCTGTAATATGCATATGAGCTATAATGTGCATATGTAGATGCCAAATTTTGTATATAAAAACATCAATGAGTTGTAATGTGCATATCTAGATGCTAAATTTTGTATAAAAAAATGAGTTGTAATGTGCATATCTAGATGCTAAGTTTTGTATAAAAAAACAACAATGAGATGTAATTTGCATATTTAGATGCAAAATTTTGTAAATATAAATAGTAATGAGCTTGATAGTTTATATAAGATGCCAAATTATATATATGAAAGTGTCCATGGGGCTGATTTGCAAATTTTCAATATGAATATGCAATTTTTTTTTCCAAGTGTTTTGGGAAAGTTTTGAGTTATTATTGAATTACCTGATTTGAAGGGCTAGTACGAATAGTTCAAATCCGATATATGATTTTGGTAGGTAGTGACAACACGACCCCATAGGTTCAAACGGATCATCCATAAGTGCCACGGTCTCCGAGTTACGCTACGTCAAAGTTTGACCGTTTTTCCGCTTTGAGCGCTCAAGGGAAAACATCGCTATGAGGTGGCTTGTAATGATTGGGCATCTTGGGGAGTGAGACAAGGGCACACCAAGTGTAAACATGTCCACCTAGATGCGCTTACCCTGATGGTTCGTTCCCATGACAAGCAAAATGAAAGATGCACTATTTTGCTACCTCTCACTGATGGTTTTTGATGCGACAGAAAAAATCTCACCACAAGAAAACGAAATGGAGTTTCCCAAAACCGAGATAGGATTTTGTAGGCAGTGATAAAATGACCCCATAGGTTCAAATGGATTGTCCATAAGCGCCACGGTCTCTGAGTTAGGCTATGTCAAAGTTTGACCATTTTTTTTCGCTTTGGGCGCTCAAGGGAAAACGTTGCTACGAGGTGGCTCGTAACGATTAGACGCCTTGGAGAGTGAGACAAGGGCACACCAAGTGTAAACCCAGCCACTTGGATGTGCTCGCACTAATGGTTCATTCCCATGACAAGAAGAACGAAAGATGCACTATTTTGCCACCCCTCACTGACAGCTTTTGACACGACAAAAAAATCTCACCACAAGAAAATGAAATGGAGTTGCCTGAAACTGAGATAGGATTTTGTAGGTAGTGATAACATGACCCCATAGGTTCAAATGGATCGTCCATAAGTGCCACGGTCTCCGAGTTAGGCTACATCAAAGTTTGACCATTGTTCTGCTTTGGGTGCTCAAGGGAAAATGTCACTACGAGGTGGCTTGTAATGATCGGACGCCTTGGGGAGAAAGAAAAGGGCACAACAAGCATAAACCTAGCCACCCGGATTCGCTCGTGCTAACAGCTCATTCCCATGACAAGCAGAATGAAAGATGCACTATTTTGCCACCTCTCACTGACAGCTTTTGATGCGACAAAAAAAATCTCACCACAAGAAAATGAAATGGAGTTGTCCGAAACCGAGATAGGATTTTGTAAGCAGCGATAACATGACCCCATAGGTTCAAATGGATCATCCATAAGTTCCATGGTCTCCAAGTTAGGCTACATCAAAGTTTGACTATTTTTTCCGCTTTGGGCGCTCAAGGGAAAACGTCGCTACGAGGTGGTTCGTAACGATCAGACGCCTTGGGGAGTGAGACAAGGGCACACCTAGCATAAACCCGGCCACCCAGACACGCTCGTGTTGACAGTTTGTTCCCACGACAAGCAGAACGAAAGATGCACTATTTTGCCACCTCTCACTGACAGTTTTTGATGCGACAGAAAAAATATCACCACAAGAAAATGAAATGGAGTTACCCGAAAATAAGATGGGATTTTGTAGGCAGCAATAACATGACCCCATAGGTTCAAACGGATCATCCATAAGTGCCATGGTCTCGGAGTTAGGCTACGTCAAAGTTTGACTATTTTTTCCGCTTTGGGCGCTCAAGGGAAAACGTCGTTGTGAGGTGGCTCGTAATGATCAGATGCCTTGGGGAGAGAGAAAAGGGCACACCTAGCGTAAACCCGGCCACCCAGACACGCTCGTGCTGACGGTTTGTTCCCACGACAAGCAGAACGAAAGATGCACTATTTTGCCACCTCTCACTGATGGTTTTTGATGCGACAGAAAAAATCTCACCACAAGAAAATGAAATTGAGTTGCCCGAAACCGAGATAGGATTTTGTAGGAAGCAATAACATGACCCCATAGGTTCAAATGGATTATCCATAAGTGCCACGATCTTCGAGTTAGGATACGTCAAAGTTTGATCATTTTTTCCGCTTTGGGCGCTCAAGGGAAAACGTCGCTACGAGGTGGCTCGTAACGATCGGATGCGTTGGGGAGCAAGACAAGGGCACACCAAGTGTAAAAATAGCCACCTGGATGTTCTCAGGCTGACAGTTCATTCCCATGACAAGCAGAACGAAAGATGCACTATTTTGCCACCTCTCACTGACAGCTTTTGAAAGTTTTTGATGCAACAGAAAAAATCTCACCATAAGAAAACGAAATCGAGTTGCTCGAAACTGAGATAGGATTTTGTAGGCAGCGATAACACAACCCCATAGGTTCAAACGGATCATCCATAAGTGCCACAGTCTCCGAGTTAGGCTACGTCAAAGTTTGACCATTTTTTCCGCTTTGAGCGCTCAAGGGAAAACATCGCTACGAGGTGGCTCGTAATGATCAGACGCCTTGAGGAGCGAGACAAGGGAACACCTAGTGTAAACCTGGCCACCTGGATGCGCTCGCACTGATGGTTCATTCCCATGAGAAGCAAAACTTCACTAAGTGCTTCAACTCTTCTTTTATAGGTGATGAAATGATGAACTTCACTCCATAAGCATGAAATGATGAACTTAAGCATGAAATGTCTTAATTGGTTCTTGAAATGATGCACTTCACTCCATAAGCACGAGTTTATGAAATAATAAGTTCACTCCAATCTCTTCACGCATGAAGGACTCAAAGAAAATTCACTCAATCAAAATACAGAATATCAACATTACCAGTATCAGTACTTGGGTATACACAATATGAGAAATAGATTGTTTAAAAGTATATGCCATATGAGTTACAAGTAATGAACAAATTGGATCACATTTCAAGACATATACACAACTAACAAATTTGATCACATTTCAATAGAAAATAACTAAGTTTCAAAAATATCATGTTTCATATATATCAATGAACAAATTGGATCAAATATCAAGTTTCATATATATCAAAATGAACAATAATCATGTACATATATCAAAAAATGGCATAGATGCCAAATCAATAATAGTTACAAAAATGTGGCATGTGCCATGTCTGTCAAAGTCGATATATACATATACAAATGTCGAATATATAAAAAATTGGCCCTTCAATGACCACAAATATAACTATATGTCTCTATCTGTATCTATGACTGTGGCGGATCATCAAAATCGAGCCTCTTTGAAGCAGTACATGGCTGCAAAAGGACAATTCAAATGTCTAATTAGATATATTTTCTCAATATAACATCAAAATAACTAAATACTGAACTCTAAATTGTTTGAAGTTGAAATGTTAATTACCTCATCTTTGTCTTCTACCATTCGGTGAGGCTGAGGATCTGTGGGATGTCCTGCAGGAGGCTGTAACTAGTAAAACAACATTAATACATGTTAATGACGTATATGTCAAATAACACATAATAACTAAAAATGAATAGACTAAAAAACTAAAGCATATCGGAGCCTCAGATGGATGTGTTGTGGTCGTAGAAGGCAAAGTCACAGATGAATCAGTTACGACCATTTCCTATATCCATGGTAAGTGATCCAAAAGGAGTTAACTAGACGGTTTCGACTCCGTTGTGCACTTAGTGAAAAGGAGTTGATCTAAGACAGACATACCTTTTGCCTTGGTCATGTTGGATCCCATAATATACGTGTAGGACTTCTACTGAAATGGAATGGTAGAATAACAGTAGAAAGTTTGCAAGGGGCCTGTAATAGTTTAAAGACAATCATACAAGTTAATAACCCAAAGTTGTTGACAAACTAGATAAAACAAATATTTTTAACATATGTAGAAAAAATGCACACCGAAGCCTCGTATAGTTCTCCTGTAACCTTAGGAGTCCTTGTCGAATCTGATGCAACTATTACCATTTCCTGTATGAAAAATGATAACATATGATATAGACATAAAAGGATTTAGTTATTTTGAACAAGCAAGAATGCAATCCAAAGTGAATATGAAGATATCACCTCTTCCCTCTACTGAACCTCATCAACATCAGGTGCATTCATTAATTCTGTAAACCCCACATGTTTTTGTATATAGAACAAATAAATTAAGTGCATTTATCAATATCTACATATACATGTTTAATCATAATACATTTCAACAATTGAATTTAAATTGTAGTGAATTACCTTCTGTCGTTTGGGTGTCCGAGAGGATATCTTTTTCTGCCTCGGAGTGCCAGAGGATGGCTTTCTCACACGAGATGTCCTCGAGGCAAGTGGGGTAAACTAACGGAAAAAAATTAACATAAGGGAAAAGAGCATGTATTTAATATATCACTTAAGTAAAAAATATATAAATCTAAATGGTACCGCATAGCTATCTTGGCCACAGTGAATGGCTGAAAGTGTGATATCATCAACTTGGGACATCTTAGCCACTGATAAGCCCTGCAAAATATCAAGTAATGATACATATAATTAACAAAATATATTTTGAATCCAATGTATTATTATATTTTTAATAAATTTACAAATCTTTACCTCTGGTGGCGAAACTACTCGTGACCGTGGAGTCAACTGAACAGTATGTGGTGTACTCCCACCACCTGTTGCACCCTGCAATGCATTTTATTTATATGTCACTTTAAATTGTTCTAAAAATAAAAATTCATTTCTTTTTATAAGATTTAGTCACTTAATTGATAACATGTCATAAACAGAATTAAACGCACCTATGTCTGATAGAGAGGGTACAACATATTGAGCAGTTCATCAGTGAGGGCCACATCCTCTGCAGTAGAAGCATGGCATCTACTCCCGCAAGATGTACATGAATGAGATGTCCCCCCATCCTTGTCCGCGTTAGTGTCTACACCAGAACATACACCCTGGCAGGTGGGGCACATATGTTGAATGGGCTGGCTCATGCCAAATGATGCATGAGGTGTTGTTGATGAAGGAGGTGTCGCTGAGGAAGGAGGTGTTGTTGATGAAGGAGGTGTCGCTGATGAAGGAGGTGTTGTAGGTGCTGGTACATCCTCTGCTCCGACCAGCTATGTCCCATGTTGAACAATGACATCAGTCAATGATGCAGCTGCCTGAAGAGTCTGTAATTCCATATACTCCTTCAAGGATATAGGGACAGTGACATGAACCATGGGTTTAGGAGCTGTACCCATCCTATGTTGTGGATCTACCACCCTATGGGCCCCAGGTCTATCCTGCGCAGAGCCTCTCCCTCTACCCTGAAATTGTCGGATGTCAATGTAATTCAGCTTCTCGCCGAGGATAAACTCACAATACAACTTTCTCAAAAAATATAGAGGCACCTTCCAATTATTACAAGGTGGTTGGTCAAAGACCATATACCATCTATCCCAAAAAGCATCTTTCAACCTAGCATGAACACACCAATGTATAGGAAAACGAGTCGTATTTAGTTCTAGGTTGTTACTGGTAACAAGATCAGTGAAAAAAGCACATATGTCAGCTTTAACTATGCCCTTTTTCTTCACTTGATCATATGACAACCCATCCGCATAAAATGTTTGACATCTATCCCTCCATGAACCCCATTTCGTAACCTCCCTAGATACCTCATTTGCACTATTAGCCATTGTTTCTAGTGTTCTGGCAAGGGTTGAGTGGTGCTCAAGCTTAGAGGTCCTCAACCTATTCACCAATATAGAAATTTGGGCACTATTTTGTGTAAGGCGATTGATGAGATCCTCTTGTGTGCCATCTACATGATCTAATGGAGGACGTGGAGGGTTTCAGGGTGGTGGTGGTTGTTGAGGAGCAACATTTTTAGGATTTTGAGGGTTTTCTTGCTGCTCTTGTGCAATGTTAACAGGGTTTTCTTATGTTGCTTGTGCAGGAGGAGGTCTTTGTTGTCTATTTCATTTTTGGGGATTGCTTGAAGAATCTGACATCAAATTAATAAAAGCAAAACTTAAATCAATTAAAAAAACCCAATTTAATTAAAATGCAAAGAAAAATAATCAAACAAATCAAATCTTACATGTTCGACGGGGTGCCATTGTTGAAAATTGCTTTTGATGATGGGAAAATAAAAAATTGTTGCAAACTCGTGTGGGTTCGATGCTTTTTTTGGTTTCTCCTTGCTGCTGTTCCATAGGTTTTGGCATTGAAAATGGCCAAAATCTATGGCCTAAACAAAAGAAATATGTTTCTCAAAACCTGTACGGAGGTCTTTGTTGTCTATTTCATTTTTGGGGATTGCTTGAAGAATCTGACATCAAATTAATAAAAGCAAAACTTAAATCAATTAAAAAACCCCAATTTAATTAAAACGCAAAGAAAAATAATCAAACAAATCAAATCTTACATGTTCGACGGGGTGCCATTGTTGAAAATTGCTTTTGATGATGGGAAAATAAAAAATTGTTGCAAACCCGTGCGGGTTCGATGCTTTTTTTGGTTTCTCCTTGCTGCTATTCCACAAGTTTTGGCGTTGAAAATGGCCAAAATCCATGGCCTAAACAAAAGAAATATGTTTCTCAAAACCCGTACGGAGGTCTTTGTTGTCTATTTCATTTTGGGGGATTGCTTGAAGAATTTGACATCAAATTAATAAAAGCAAAACTTAAATCAATTAAAAAACCCCAATTTAATTAAAATGCAAAGAAAAATAATCAAACAAATCAAATCTTACATGTTCGACGAGGTGCCATTGTTGAAAATTGCTTTTGATGATGGGAAAATAAAAAATTGTTGCAAACCCGTGCGGGTTCGATGCTTTTTTTGGTTTCTCCTTGCTGCTGTTCCACAGGTTTTGGCATTGAAAATGGCCAAAATCTGTGGCCTAAACAAAAGAAATATGTTTCTCAAAACCCATACGGGTTTTGAGGAACTTTTGGTTTTTTTAATTGTTTTTTCTCTAGGCTTGGTGTTACCAAGCCTAGCACATTTTTGAAATTTTAGAACCCGTACAAGTTATGAAAAAATTTGTTTTTTTTTGGCATGTGGCCACTTTTCTGTTCACCATCTTGGTGCACTTACCCCTAACCCTGGTTAGGGTTAGGGTTTTCATCAGTGGTAAGCATCTCAGTTATGCCTGAACTATAAAGGCAATTTTGTAACCTGTTTATGGGATCTTCCCTTCTTTTTCTCTTACAACAGTCTATCACTTCTACGACTGTAAAAATTACCTGGCCTTTGCATTAATAAGATTTTTGCTTGCCTTACCTAGTTTTGGTTTATGCAAATGTGTGTATTTTCTTACATGTTTGTATGAATGCATTTTTTTCTTGTTTTCTCAGCATGTGTGATAGTTTTGATGTTGGCAATTTGGAGGAATTGATTATGTGTTGCATTAATGTTTGTCATTGATGTCAACACTAGCTTGTTTGGTTGTCTACCGGGTTCTGGTAGAGTGCTTGGATTGTGATGTTAATCTAGAGACTATCTCCGGTATTCTCTAGTATGTTCAGTTTGGTGGAATTGGTTTGGTTTGGGATTTGGTGATCTGGAAGCTATCATATGTTCTAGTAAGCCTTTTGGTTACTAGTAAGGGTTTTACCAATAGAATTTTATTGAATATCTTTTGATGGATTCGATAAGTGGTGTTGGTGCGGCTTCTAGAAGGTTCTCAGGATGTTGATGGTTATCATGTCTATGTTCCAATTGATCGGTGGTTTTGCATTTGGCACCGGACCTAATGCTATTCTATTAGGTTATGGACTGGTTTATGTAACATGTTGGTGGATGCTCCCGATTGCATTATCGGTTGGATTTATTGTTTGGTTAATGTTGTTTCGGTCTTAGGCCGACTTGTGTTATCATTGGTTTGTGGGTTTATGTAATGGATTTATTGTATTATCTTTTAGGTGGCCGACCTAATTGTTTAGGTCTCGGGTTGGTATAAATATGATGTAAGATCTCTTTGTAGATCATGGTTATCGATTGTGGGTTATGGGATTATCTGTGTGCGAATAAAGTTGTAGTCATATGTAGAAGATTTGGTCGATCATAGGTAATCGAATTGGGTTTGTGTAAGAGGTTTAAGACCTTCGGTATTGAGCTTAACTGGAACTGTACTCAAGCATAGGAGATGCTATTCTACTAGTTCAATATTCATTCCAGATCGTAGTTCAAAGATTTCTTGTAGTCAGTGAGGCTCCTTTTGTGATGAGTAGTGCACTCTAGGCTATTAACCTTCCTGCATGTGTAGGCCCCTTATATGTAATATTTATTCATCTAATTAGTGGATAGATATTGTGGGTCTCCAATCCCACCTTGGTTTTTCCTCATTGAGGTTTTCCACGTATAAATTTGTGGTGTTATGGTGTGCATCTTTGTGGTTGCATTATTACTTATTGTTATTTTTTTTTATGCATATCAGTTGCTAAGATGTTGTGTTAATAAGGATAAAATTAATCACTCTAGGAGAACATCGATTCACCCCCCTCTCAGTGTTCTTGGATTCCAACAAGTGGTATCAGAGCCTCGTGCCTCAAAATACGTCTAACAACTTGAGAAAGATCTTGTATCTGGAATCTATGGAGATAAGTTTGAGGAAAGAGCTTCAAGTAGCACTTGAAGACTATGATGTTGAAACATTGAAGAACATGAAGTTACAAGATGAACTGAGATCTGTGAAGGAATTCATCTTTACTTTGCAAGAGAGGTTGTCATTTGCACAAGCCAAAAGGAAATAATTTTGTGATCAATTACAAAATCAGGATGATAGAGAGAAGAATACTCTTAAGGAACTATGTCAGAAGCTGAGTCAGGAAAATGGTGTCATGAAGAGTGAAACGCAAGCCCTAACCATGAGGATGTCCAAGGAGATTGAAGATCGGAAGAAGAATGAAGAAAATCTTGCCAAATCTCTGAAAGATAGATATGAAGAATGCATTAGGTTGGCGCATGAGAATGATATATTAAGAACTGAATCAGTACAATCTCATAATAATGAGCAAGAGTTGGAAAGAATGATGATAGTCCTAAGAGGTGAGCTGGATGCTACAAATGAGTACAAAGATTAATTCAAGGTCGATTCTACAAAGCGTGATGAATTATTAAAGAATCAAAGGGACAGTAGAGACACTAGAGCTCTTGGATTTGAGCATGGAGAAAAATCCAGTACCGCAAATCATGAGAATCTACCAGATAACTGGAATCAGAGGTCATCGGTAAGGCAACCCAATGCACATAAATTTAATGCTAGATGCTTTGTTTGTAATAAGTTTGGTCATATGGCAAGTCAGTTCAGGTATCGGTCAGTGTTTCAATTGCAAAAATTATGGTCGTAGGACAATAGATTGTAGAATGAATGTAAAATGTCATGCATGTGGAAAGTTTGGACATATGGCTAATCAATGTAGGTCAAGAAATAATCAAGATTACAACAAGGAAATTCAGAAGAACAATGTCACTTGTTATGCATGCAACAAAGTAGGACACATTGCCAAATTTTGCAAAAGAAAGAACCTACCAGCGGGAAATGACAAATCCAATGAGAAGGGAAAGCAGGAGGTTGGTGATATCTGGAAGGAGCATGAGAAGAAATGGATTATAAAGTCTGAGGATCAACAAGCTAAAGCATATGCCCCGGTTACTCAACCGACAGAATCAAATACCTCAGATGTTCATCTGGCAGATCAAGGTGTTCCTACACCAGCAGGAAACTCATCTGGTAACTAAGGAAGATGCTTTAGGGGGAGGCAAATTGATGATAGATCTTGCATTGCCCCAGGTAGTGATCTGAAAGCCCATGTCAGACTGTGGAGAAGTCAATTTGAAGGTTAACCGGTGAAGATTTGTTGCATCTTAGATCTAGTTTGGTTTATCGATAAGATACTTTATGATTTATGATTTGGTCATACATAATCTATTAAGTACTTAAGAATCTTTGGTAGTGAATTGGAAAGTTTGATCCTATATATGATGAAGGGATATTTCTTGGTTATTCAAATGAAAGCAAAGCATATAGATGTTATAACAAAAGATTGCAGAGAATTGTGGAGAGTGCTAATGTCAAGGTGGACGAGTAGTACAAAGGTCAAATCAGAAAGAGAACCAAAAGTGGAAATGATTGTAATTGAACCGGTAACACCTGCATCAGAATAAAATGTTGAACCAATTACCCCAGCAGTATCAGAAAATTCAACAGTAACTGAAGATCACAGAAGAGAAACAAAAAGTCAGAAAACTCCTAGGTATCTAAGGTTGAATCATTCAGAAGATCAGATCATTGGAGACAAGAGAAAAGGAGTGATGACAAGGAGAAGGTTGGCAGTTGAAGAGGTATGCTTAATTTCTCAAAATTGAATCGGTATCAGTAGTTGAAGAATGTAAGGATGAATGTTGGATGAAAGCTATGGAAGAGGAATTGGATCAGATAGAAAATAACAACACATGAGCTTTAGTTCCCCGACCTAAAATAAGAATGTTATTGGAACTAATTGGGTTTTTATGAAGATGGTCAAGTTGTGAGGAACAAGGCTAGATTGGTCTACAAAAGATATTCTCAAAAGGAAATAATTGATTATGATGAATCTGTTGCTCCGGTAGCTAGGATTTTTAGGTATGGTTTATGGTTTATGATGACTTTACACTATATGCATATACAGATGCAGATTGGGTTGGAGATATAGATAACTGAAAAAGCACATTTGGTGGAGCTTTCTTTCTTGGAAAAAAACTTGTTTCATGGATCAGCAAGAAATAGTCATGTTCTTCTTTATCTACTGTTGAAGCTGAGTATGTTGTTGCTGCTACTAGTTGTACACAAGTTCTATGGATGAAGAAAATGTTGAAAGATATAAGGGTAGATTGTGATGAACCGGTGGTTATTTACTTTGATAACTTTGCTGCTATTGACATATCAAAGAATATGGTATTTCATTCTAAGACAAAGCACATATCAATCTGTTAAACAACTCAAATAACTGGTGAACAACTAAGAGGGAGGGGGGTGAATCAGTTGTTAACAGATTATAGAACATTAAGCATTAAAACCTTATTATTGGAATAGCAGATATAACAGTTAAGCACAAATATAAACCATATAACATTTACCAACCATCCACAAAATATAACACCAATATTTGTACATGGGAATCTCGATAAAGAGAAAAACCATGGTAGGAAGCCTGCCCAAAATCAGATAATACTTTTGCACAAAAAGATGGGCCTACACATACAAGAATGCCAAAATCCTAGAGCTCACTACTCATCACAAAAGGAGCCTCACTGACTATAGAATAAAACCAGACTACAATCTGGAAAGAAGAGTGAACTGTAAGAATAGCATATCCTATGCCTAAATAGAGTTCTAGTTAAGCTCAATCTCAGAGATATTAAACCTCTTTCACCAACCCAATTCGATCACCTATGATCGACCAAAAACTCTACATATCAATACAACCTTATTCGCACATAGATAATCCTATATCCCAAAAATCCCATGATCTACAAAGAGATCTTACATCATATTTATACCAACCTAGGACCTAAACAATTAGGTCGGCCACCTAAAAGATAATACAATAAATTCATAACATAAACCTACAATCCAATGATCAACCAAGTCGGCCTAAGACCGAAACAACATAATCCAATCAATAGATCCAATCGGAAACGTATTGGGATCATCCACCAACACATTACATAAACCGGTCCATAACCTAGCAGAATAAGATAGCATTAGGTCTGGTCTGAAATGCAACACCACCGATCAACATGAGCACGAACAAGATAACCAACAACATCTTGAAATCCATCTACAAGCCACACCAACACCACTTATCAAGTGCATCAAAAGATCTTCAACAAAGCTTTGCCGGTAAAACCCTTACCAATGACCAAAAGGCTTACTAGAACAAATGATACCTCCTGAGTCATCAAATTCCGAACCAACTGATTGTGATACGCATCTGAATAGCATGAATGACATATCCAAACCAATTCCACAAACCGAAGCATACCGAATCAATATCATAATCCAACCGCTCTACCAGAACCTACTAGAAACCGGTAAACAACCAAAACAACTAGTGTTGCCATCAATGACAAAACATCAATGCAACACATAATCAATTCCTCCAATTTTCCAACAATCTCCCCCTTTGGCATTGATGGCAACACTGGATGTGAAAAACACCCAAGTGCCAAGAAATGCCAAACAAGTCTCCCCCAAAGGAAGACAACCAACAATCTCCCATAAGATGATATTATAATGAAGTTAACAAACTCCCTCTGTGAATGGTATCCCTGTTAAGTTCTGATCTTACTTTGACTGATATTTTGTTAAACTCTATTTTCACATATATCTCTCCTCCTTTGACATCATTGCCAAAAATATGACATAAACATCAAAGAAAGATCATTAATCTACTGAACCATACAACTGACTAATCCCCCTGAGTAGTATCACCAACACATCAATCCAGATTGAATAGTAGCTCTGTAAATGCATACCACACTGATGTCAATCAACATCACTCAGGTCTCTATCGGAGAGGCAGAAACCCCAAATCTATCTCTGAAGTACTCAAATGATTCCTTAGGCAAAGGTTTAGTGAAGATATCTACAATATGCTCTTTAGTGTTCACATAAATTTGTCTGACTTCATTTTCTTCCACCTTCTCCTTCAAAAAGTTGTACTTGATAGATATATTATTTGTCTTGGAATGAAATACCAGATTCTTTGATATGTCAAAAGCAGCAGAGTTATCACAGTGAATAACTATCGGTTCATTACAATCCATCCTTATATCCTTCAACATTTGCTTCATCCATAGAACTTGTGTATAGTTAGTAGCAGCAACAACATACTCAACTTCAATAGTAGATAAAGAGGTACATGACTGCTTCTTGTTGATCCATGAAACAAGTTTCTTTCCAAGAAATAAAGCTCTACTAGATGTGCTCTTCAAGTCATCAACATCTCCAACCCAATCTGCGTCTGTAAATGCACATAGTATAAAATCATGATTTTTTAGGATACCACAAACCATATTCAGTTGTTCCTTGCAAATACCTGAAAATCCTTTTCACCACACTCTCATGATTCTCTCTAGGATCAGTCTAATATCTTGATACAATACAACCTGCATTCATTATATCCAACCTAGTCTAAGTCAGATATAAAAAACCTCCAATCATAGACTTGTACCTTGTAGGATTTACCAGTGTTGATGCATCTATCTTAATCAATTTCTCACTTGTAACCATAGGAGTACCAACCGGTTTAGAATTTTCCATACCAAATTTCTTCAACAACTCCCTAGCATACTTAGTTTGATAGATGAAAATACCTTTATTAGTCTGAGTAAACTGCAAACCTAAGAAAAATTTTATCTCCCCAATCATAGACATCTCAAATTCATTCTTCATATTATCAAAGAATTCCATACATAACTTATCCTCACCTCCAAAAATGATACCATCAACAAAGACTTCAACAGTCAATATGTCATTATCAGTAATCTTATAATATAAATTAATGTCAGCATTACTTTTAGTGAAACCAAGTTTCAAAAGATATTTATCCAATCTTGCATACCAAGCTCTAGGGGCTTGTTTCAATCCATATAAAACTTTCCTTAACCTGCAAACCATTGTTTTTGTCATTAAAGTGAAAATCCATCAGTTTGCTCAATGTAAACTTCCTCTTCAAGATCTACATTCAGAAATGCACACTTAACATCCATTTGATAAACCTTGTAGTTCTTATGGGCAGTGCAAGCAAGAAATAATCTCACAACTCAATCCTAGCTACCGGAGAAAAAGTCTCATCATAATCAATTCCTTCCTTCCGAGAATATCCTTTACAAACCAATCTAGCCCTATTCCTCACAACTTGTCCATCTTCATTCAATTTATTCCTAAAAATCCATTTAGTCGCAATAACATTCTTCCTTTTTAGGTCGAGGAACTAAAGTCCATGTATTATTATTTTCTATCTGATCTAATTCCTCTTCCATAGCTTTTATCCAACATTCATCTTAACATGCTTCAATTACTAATGCTGGTTCAATTTCAGAAATTAAACATACCTCATCAGTTGCCAACCTTCTTTTTTTTATCACTCCTTTATTCTTGTCTCCAATGATCTGATCTTCTGAATGATTTAACCTAACATACTTATGAGTCTTCTGATTTTCTGTTCCTCTGCTCTGATCTTCAGTTACTATTGATTTTTCTGATACTGTCGGGGTCACTAGTTCAACATTTTGTTCTGGTACAGGTGTTACAGATTCAGTTATGATCATTTCGACTTTCGATTCTCTTTCATAAGTTCTAATTTGACCTCTGTACTTCTCATCCACCTTGAAATAAGCACTCTCCACAATTATTTGCAATCTTTTGTTATAACATCTATATTATTTTCTTTCATTAGAATAACCAAGAAATATCCCTTCATCACATCTAGGATCAAACTTTCCAATGGAATCATCTCTTTTGATATAACATTTACTACCAAAGATTCTAAAATACTTAACTGTAGGTGTATGACCAAACCATAACTCATAAGGTGTCTCACCGGTGTCTCCTTTGATATGAACTCTCTTGAATGTGTATACAGTCATGCTCATAGCTTCTCTGTAGTAGATATGAGGCAGATTAGCTTCCATCATCATAGTTCTAGCCACATCCTAGATAGTTTTGTTCTTCCTTTCCACAACATTTTGCTGAGGTGTCCAGGGTGCAGATAACTCTCCTCATCCCATTCTTTTCACAATAACTATTAAATTCACCGAATGTGAATTCTCCACCCTGATAAGACCTTAAGTATTTAATCTTCAATCCTATCTTTGTCTCAACTTTAGCTTTAAAGATTTTAAACTTTTCAAATGCTTCAGATTTCTCCCTTAGAAAAGTAACCCACATCATTCTAGAATAGTCATCAATGATTAGCATAATATATCTATCACCCTGAAAACTTTTTATTATAGCAGGACCACACAAATCAGTATGAATAAGATCAATAAGATCATTAGATTTATCTTGTATACTCTTAAAATAAGTTTTGAGTTGCTTTCCCATTTGACATTCCTTACATACTGGATTATAGGGCTTCACAATCTTAGGTATATCTCTAACTGACTTAGTAGAACTGATCTTTACAATGCCATCAAAATTCACATGACACAACCTCTTATGCCATAGCCAACTCTCATAAATTTATGCAATCAAACATGTCTTCTCACCAGAGTTTAAATGAAAGATGTTACCTTTAGTCTGAGTACTGTTTGCAATCTTCAATCCAGATTTGTTGATAATCTTGCATTTTCCATCCGTGAACTGTAATTGAAATCCCTTATCCACCAACTTTCCTACACTCAAAAGATTATGCCTTAAACCTTCAACATAATAAACATTATCAATATCATTATTACCATCCAATGATATACTTCATCTTCCCTTGATTATGCATTCTTTATCATCTCCAAATCTAACCAGACCACCATCAAATTCTTGCAAAGATAGAAACTTCCTTTTATCTCCAGTCATATGATGTGAACATCCATTGTCTATCACTCATTCATCATTGTCTTCAACTATAGCAACAATGGCCTTTTCTTCAGGTACCAGACCATCTTTGTTGATAGACAAGAATATCCATTCCTTTTTATTGTCACATCCACTAGTTGAATCTTGTGTCGGTTCATCATCAAAATCAGTCACACCTTCCTCATCCGCATAGTAGCATGATTTGTCTTATTTCCTCTTGTACTTATGCTTGTTCTGATAATCATGGTTAGGCCTAAAAGATCTTCTATCTCTTTCATCAAATCTTGAATTCCTTTCAAGACATCTAGATGCAAAATGACCTATCTTATTACATGTGAAACATTTAAAAGGTGATTTTCCTTAATAGTTACTTCCTGTCGGACCTTTAGGTACTCTTCTAGAAAATAGGGCTTTAAGTTGCTCAAACTCTTCATCTTCTTTTTTCATTTCCTCTAGTTCCTTATAATATAAGGCTTTCCAATCACTCTTGTCGGTAGATGATGTAGATGCATGAAAAGAAGGTTCAGATTTTGCAACTCCAGAAGGACCAAATTCCTCAAGCTCAAAAGAAGATAACTTCTCCACCAAGGTATCCCTATTAACATAAGTGTTTGTCATTGTTCTCAACTCATTAATTGTAGTAGCCTTCATCTTATAAGCCGATGGCAAAGCTCTCAATACTTTAGAAACTATTTCATCTTTGCTTAGAGATCCACCACAACACTGAATTCCCAGAACAATTTCATTACTCTCTCCATAAAGCAGTAATCCTTTCATCTTCTTCCATCTTCAGATTTTCATATCTCACCCGATAATCATCAAGTTTAGCAATTTTAACAGTAGGATCACCTTCATTCAAAGTCTCCAATTTATCCCATATAGCCTTTGCAATTGATTTGTCGGTTAGTCTCATAACTTGTTGATCAAAAAGTGCACACAAAAGGGCTTCTCTAGTTCTACAATCATTTTCAATGTCCTTATCCAAGCCTACCGAAGGAGGATTTCCAAATGCCGGATTATGAGGTATATATCCTTTCTCAGTGATCTCCCAAATCTCCTTACCAAGACATCTCAGATGAGTCTCCATCCATCTTCCATACTCTGTAATTTGTTCCATCAAGCCTAGAAATTTCTCTCTGGAAAATAGCTGCAAATGAGCTTGATGAACTTGAATAATTAGATGCCATAGGATCTTCCTCAAGCAGTTAAGCTTCTGTAGAGAGGACCCATCTTTGATACCAATTGTTAGACAACTCAGATAACCAGTGAACAACTGAGAGGGGGGGGTTGAATCAATTGTTAACAGATTATAGAACTTTAAGCATTAAAACCTTATTACTGGAATAACAGATATAACAGTTAAGCACAAATATAAACCATAGAACATTTACCAACCATCCACAAAAGATAACACCAAGATTTGTACGTGGAAAACTTGATAAAGGGAAAAACCACTACGAGAAGCCTACCCACAATCAAATAATACTTTTACAGTAAGTATGTGATTACAAAAAGAAGGGTTTGCACATGCAAGAAGGCCCACAACCTACAATGTACTGCTCATCATAAAAGGAGCCTCACTAACTACAAAATAAATCTAGACTACAATCTGGAAAGAAGAGTGAACTGCAAGAATAACTACAAAATAAATCCAGACTACAATCTGGAAAGAAGAGTGAACTGCAAGAATAACATCTCCTATGTCTGAATACAGTTCTGGTTAAGCTCAGTATCAGAGGTATTAAATCCCTTTCACCAACCCAATTCGATCACCTATGATTGACCAAAACCTCTGCATATGATTACAACCTTATTCGCACATAGATAATCCTATATCCCAAAAAACCCATGATCTACAAAGAGTTCTTACATCATATTTATACCAACCTAGGACCTAAACAATTAGTTCAGTCACCTAAAAGATAATACAATATATTTATAACATAAACCCGCAATCCAATGATCAACCAAGTCAGCCTAAGACCGAAACAACAAAATCCAATTAATAGATCCAACCGGAAACGCATCAGGATCATTCACCAACACGTTACATAAACAGGTCCATAACCTAGCAGAGTAAGATAGCATTAGGTCCAGTCTGAAATGCAACACCAAAGGTGGATGCCAAAACAAAGGCCATGTGGAGGTGAAGTGGCATGCATGCACAGGTTGGCATGTTAAGTCGGTGAAGTCTCAGGCAACGAGGTAGATAGTGATAGGTCAACATTTATGTCGACTGCAAGATTCATAGGATGTGCAACAGAGGTTTGCAGCTCAAGGTCAGGCAGACAACAAAGTTACAACATAGACAAATTGAGCAGATTGAGGTAGGTGAAGGAAACTGCAAAACCATTCTTGGTGATCGACCAAGAAATCTGCTGACAGATTAAAAGTAGATTGCCAAAAATAGAAGGTGTCAGGAAAGAATGACAATGGCGGGATTGATTGACAAGTTACATTTCATCAATCTAGGTGATTAGATCGGATGAGATCTAATCGGATATGGTTTTCCTTGAGGTCAAGGAGGAAACCCTAACCATCCAAAGTCTGAATTGGTTTTTGGTGGGAAAACCAATTTATAAATATGCAAGCCAAAATTAGAGAAGGTTGTCACTAAATGTGAGAGTGTTGATGCATGTGAGAAGAAATTAGTCAAGTGCTCATCAAGAAGAAGAAGAAGAAGAAGAAGAAGAAGAAGAGACTGAGTGTGAGGAAGAACAAGGTTGAAGTGTTCAACCAGTAACAATGAAGCTACCAACAGTGAGTCATTGAGTCTGACAAAGGAGTAAACCGACAATGGACAAACCGATAGAGAAGAACTGCAGAAGATTGCAGAGAAGGTAAGTAGAGAACCGACAGAAGATAGTACCAGTGTCTAGAGCAGTAGAGTTGTTGAGAGAAGAGAAGAACCGATGGAGAAGGAGAAGAGGCTAAAGTGGCAAGAGTGCAGTAGAGATAAAGGTGTAGCAGAGAAAAGGTGAATAGAGAACCGATAGAGATCTGTAGAGAGGAGAACGAGTGGAGAGACATACTTGTGAGTTACAAAGTTCTTTTGTAACAAGAAGATAACTTTGGTATCAAAAT